>NC_082392.1:14556354-14571354 GCF_031168955.1 Gadus macrocephalus | reverse complement strand
AGGAGGGAGAGAAGTGAAGAGGAGGGGAGAGGAGAGAAGAGAGGAGAGAAGAGGAGAGAAAATAGAAAATAGAGAAGAGGAGGCAGATAAAAGAGGAGAGGAGAGAAGAGAGAAGAGAGGAGAGGAGAGAAGAGAGAGTGGAGGAGGGAGAGAACAGAAGGTGATGGAGAGAGGAGAAGATAGAATAAGAGAAGAGAAGAGAGAGAATAGCAGAGAAGTGAGAGAGGAGAAGAGAGGTGAAGAGAGGAGAAGAGAGGAGAGGAGGGGAGACGAGAGGCGAAATGAGAGGAAAGGGTGGAGGGAGGGAGTAGAGAGGAGAAGAGAGAGGGGAAGGATGAAGGGAGCGAGCTTTGCTCAGTGTCAGGCAATTAGCCAGGTTGAGCACAGCCACAAAGAAAGAAAAGGTTGTTGGTTCAGTGGAGGTAGTTCTTGTGACTACTGTGGTATTAACTCTACATGTTTAATTTAGTTCCATTTTAATATGCCGACCAGCCAGTCAGTGATCATTTAGGGGTATGCAATTAGGTGATCCTGTCTTTTTAGATAAGTGGGAGCCATTTGGAACAGCTACCAGATGATTTTAACTTCCATAAATGCATATGACATGATGCATTATTACGAGGGGTTAAATATAGGTAACCCTATAGCATATGTATTTTAATTTTGTTAATCTTAACTTCCTGCCTGTCACTTTCCCATGAGGTGGTATTTGCCCTGGATGTGTTATGCAAGGTATGGGAAACGTATTAGTCATATAGAGCTGTCGCTAATGGTAACTTCCACTCATAAATTCAATAGAAAATTCTGTCCACTGTTGACAGTTTTGTGCGTTGGTAGCAAACTAGTTCATTTGATGTATCTACAAACAGGTTGGAGGCGCCCCTTTGTTGATGCTAATTAACAAGTTTCATGCAGATTGGTGAAATAATCTAAAAGAGGTTTGAGTTTGAAAGTGTAATCTGCCCTAGAAAACCATGGATTTGAAACTATGCCAGATTTAGTTCCAATATATTACAGGGGCATATTTAATGGCAACTTAATTATGATCATATTTAATCCAGTGGCTTTATTTGGGTTATATCACTTATTTATCTAGCTTGTATGGTACTTGTATATAAGATAGCAGTATCCAATCACAAACTATGACTTCCGTAACAGCCCCGTCCTCCAATGGTCATTGTAGCTGATGGCCCACATCTGCTAGGTGTCTTGACACCAAACACTCAGACACAAAAAACATCTCTGAGCCATTGAGGGGGAAGGCACTGATTTCCTTTCCATGCTATTATTTATTTATAACACTCAAATAATGTTGTGTGCAATTGTGTAAATAGTGCAATAGCACATGCAATAAAGAGTATTTATTTGGTCTTTAAATTAGCTTGAGCAATGATGATTATTGTTTTTTTGTTTTTTATTTTATTTTATTTCCTTTTAAAATGCATGCATGCTTTAATGTCTGGAAATAAGGAGCAAGCCACTAAATAGGAGTTTGGCTGTTTTGTTAGTGTGCATTGTTCATGAGGACACTTGGCCTGACTCCATTTATGCAATCAGATATCCCATTCCACATTGGAAAGGGGTTCTAAAGACTAGTGTATCCCTCCTCTGTGGTGGGGCCAGTCATGTCTCTTCACACGAAGCACAGGGCAGCCTATCACCATATCACATCAAATCAGAGAATTTATGTATGGAGTGAACAATGGTGTTCCACACAATATTTATATAGCCCTTTGTCAAAGCCTGAAAGAACCCTACTGTGTTCTGAGGTCAAGTGGGAAATGTTTTAGAGATGCAACATGTGTTTCCTGTTGTGTTATGTAATTGTTCGTGTCTACGTGTTCCTGTAGAGGCAGGTAAAATAGTGGGATACAAGCAAGTTTTTTTCATGCTATTGTGTTTCATATTGGACCTAATCCCCAGTGTAATCGATATTATTTAGATATTTTAAGTGACACTTTGTTGATTAAACACATGGCTACAGTTGGGATTTAAGTCTGTAGAGTTTGCGTTCATATAGAGACAGACATTCCGTCGATCAGCTCAACATTAGATTAATAACTACTAAAACATCTGGGAAAACGATCAAATGAATCCAAGGAAAATATGTGGTCTATATCATATGAATATAATAAATTAATAATGCAATTTTAAGGCAAACTGAAAATATGGCCAAAACAAGCAATGGTATGAGAGTGTGTATACACACTGTGTACACACTCTCACAGCTCCCCTTGTATTAGTGGTGTTTCTGTTGTGCTATGACTGCTGTGGAGCTGACAACGCTTACTGTTTCCTACCTGAATGTTGAGTGAGACGCTGATGAGCACGTTCCCACATATGGAGATGATGATTCCCACGATATAAGTCTTTGGGAAAACGGGAAACAAACAAGGAAAACCCATTAGACTAGGCACTGTACGTATAGTCACAAAACCTCACATTGCTGCCCCAAAACATTTGGTCGGTCAGAGCCATGTACTTATTGTTCAAGTGTGTTTGTGGGATCTCTATCTTCCTAGTGATTTCAGCCATTGACACATTGTAAATATCCTGTTTGTTTGTCTTCCGATCATCCTCAAACTGAAACGCATTGCAATTTTTATTTATTCAGAAAGCTAATACAATGGAGCAGAATAGTACATTTCTCTCTTCATCTAACATATTCTCTTACGCTTGTAAACACATCTATCTTCCATCTAGTTCCATGATGATTTACGACACATGGAGCAGAATTTGGATGCAGCCAAATGCAGCATCAAAACACAATAGTCTGACCAAACAAGTTAGGAAAGAAAATATAGATAAGATGGCTTGAGAGGTAGCACAACCATTGTCTCCCCTCCTCAGGATGGCTTGCTGGTATAAAGAAAGGGGTCTCTTATAATAAACATTGCACATCATTTTGCAGGGGAGTCTCTCAGTGTCGGCTCATAATTGCTGCACGATGCAACAATAAACTGTATCTTTCCAAGTAAAAAATAAATAAATTGAATCTTTTTTAAGCATTTCAAGGTAATTCTACACTGTACATCCTGCTCAATTTGGGTCAAATTATTGCTCAGTGCCACTATTGAGTTGCAGGAGGTAAACATGGTGATGGATGCATGCAGCGGTTGGAGTGCGTTTGTGAGAGGAAGAAGGGCTGAGAGATGTGGGGCGAGAGTGTATCATAAATAATTAAAGCTAGAGGAAGAAACCTTCATAGACAGAGACGATACCCCCTCGTGTTTGGTCCCACTAGAGCTTTTAGAAAACTGTTGGCAGGAATCGAGAAAGAGATAGAGGGATGAATACAAAAAAGAATATGAGAGGATTCAGACTAGGTGTTTATGTCCTTATTAAGGAGGGCCGAGAGATAAAGATGAGAGAACATACAAACAACAAAAGAAAAAATACAAAGGGAAAAATATTAGAGCAAAAATAAATATTTGTCACTTATATATTCCGACCTGTGTCTTACTGAAAACCAACATGACAATACCGGAGCCACAGGCAATAATCAATGTAAACTTGAACAATTAATCGTTTTAGTGTAACGCTCTTAAGAATACACACATGGAAGACGTATTTCTTGCCAGTGCATTTTCCGCAGAATAATTATTCATGCATTCAGTGAGGGCAATTAAAGTCAAGAGCTGGCTTACACTTCAATTACATGTCCTTCCAATTAAAATACGCTTATCATCTGATCAGAGATGCCTGATAGTATATGAGCAACCCCCGGCCTATATTAGACCTACATGGAAATAATAGCCGACTCCTTCACTAATTCCTTTCCACACCTGTGCAAGGGAATGCATTTCATCTGCTTTGAATGAGAGCTAGATTTACTCGCAGTGTAAACCCATTCATAATGCATCCTTCACACAAATACATTTTTAAATCCCAGTTTGAAGACTAGGGTGCTATGATTTTATACAATATTTAACTATTAAAATGTACAGTTATGAATTTTTAAGCGAAAAAAAAGCCCTCTTATTCTTAAATCCCCTGAGCTGTCACTCGACATAAACCCAAAATAAACATGCAATATGAATGATACCAAACCAAAGACATCTGTTGTGTGTGTGTTTGTGCATGCGTGGCTTGCGCATGCACATTTTTATCCAATGATGGATGTGCTGCTGATAACACATTTTCCCAGTATTTTTATTACAGTAGCACTGTGGCCGCTTCAAGTTGACCTTTTTTGGTGTGTGTGTGTTTAGGCGGGGGGCGTGAGTGAGTGAGTGAGTGAGTGAGAGAGAGTGACACTCTCATAGAGTGGGAGATCTCTATGAGTCACTGCTCTTGCGGGCCCGCCATCTCTCTGCTCATAGATGCTGTGTCATCCGTTAGACCAGTGGTTCTTCATTCAATGAGCTGTGATCGATATGCTGGCTGAGCTCCATGTGGTACAGTGGGCTAGATGCTGCTGATGCTAATGCTACTGCTGCTGCTACTGCTGCTGCTGCTGCTGCTGCTACTGCTGCTGCTGCTGCTGCTACTGCTGCTGATGCTGCTGCTACTGCTGCTGCTGCTGCTGCTGCTACTGCTGCTGCTGCTGCTGCTACTGCTGCTGCTGCTGCTGCTGCTGCTGCTGCTAATGCTGCTGCTGCTGCTAATGCTAATGCTAATGCTGCTGCTGCTGCTGCTAATGCTGCTGCTGCCGCTAATGCTGCTGCTAATGCTGCTAATGCTGCTAATGCTGCTAATGCTGCTAATGCTGCTGCTAATGCTGCTGCTAATGCTGCTGACACAGGGCCTCTATGAGGAGTGTGTGTGTGTGTGTGTGTGTGTGTGTGTGTGTGTGTGTGTGTGTGTGTGTGTGTGTGTGTGTGTGTGTGTGTGTGTGTGTGTGTGTGTGTGTGTGTGTTAGTGTGTGTGTGTGTGTGTGTGTGTGTTTGTGTAAGCAAGTACGTTTAAACCCAGGTCATACTTGAACTGCTGTGGAGCAGTTCGCCAATCCCTGCTCCCAGTGGAGCAGGGATTGGCGAAAGAGAACGAGTAGGAGAGCGGGCGAGAGAGACTTATCCGGTGGCAGGAAGAGCAAACAAGTCGCCCAGGCCAAAGGCGTGACCACTGCCCACTGCCTACTTGCCAAATATCAGCCACGTTACCAGGCAGGCCGGACGCCTACAGAATGCCCGCCCTTAGAAAACAACCATGTGACTGTATGGTGACTATATTGTTGTATTGTGTAATTATTACATAATAAGAATGGGTCTTTAAGTGTCTACGGAAATTATTTGGATCAATGAGTGGGCCCTTCACCCACACTGTTTCAAGATAGTGAGACAGATGCTTGTAATATAGTGCTTCAATTGTATAGTCAATAATGCCTGTGGAGATGGAGACAGTCTCGTTCTGCGGCCCACTTCTGGGAAATTGTTTGATTCACTCACTTACCATTACCTCATTTTGCACTACTTGTATTTTATAAACGATCTATCGATATTTTACATTCACCATTCCTTTGTTTAACTTTCAAACTGCTTTGGCAATGTGAAGTTTTATCTTCCATGCCAATAGAGCTCTTTTGAATTTACTTGAATTGACAGGGAGAGATAGAGAGACAGAGAGAGAGGGAACAGATAGAGACAGAGACAGAGAGAGAGAGAGAGAGAGAGAGAGAGAGAGAGAGAGAGAGAGAGAGAGAGAGAGAGAGAGAGCGAGAGAGAGAGAGTGACAGAGAGTGACAGAGAGAGATGGGGAGAGAGAGAGATGGGGAGAGAGTGAGAGAGATGGGGAGAGAGTGAGAGCGATAGAGAGACAGAGAAAGGCAGACTGAGAGAGACACAGAAAGACAAAGAAAGAGACGGAGAGAGAGATGGGCGGAGACAGAGCGAAGGAAAGAACACTCAAGCCATCAGCCTGGCTATACCCTCTCTGGCACAAAAGTGAAGACACCTAAATGTCCTGTCTGGGTGTCACCTCTAGGATCGAGACAGAACAGAACAGGCAGGATGAAAAGACAACATGGTGGCCTTATATCTGCTCTCCTCTTTAGGATGAGAGAGAGGGGACGGGGAGGGGAGAGAGAAAGGAGAGAGAGGAAGATAGAGAGAGATTCAGTTTCTCTGTTTATGAGCAAGGCAAAGGTGATATCTAATTCAACAGATAGAGAGGTGTGTGTGTGTGTTTATCCCAGGTCCTGACCTGGGATAAACTTACTTAAGTTTATCTGCTGAGCTACACTCCCAGTGGAGAAGGGATTTGTAAAGAGAGAGAGAGAGAGAGAGAGAGAGAGAGAGAGAGAGAGAGAGAGAGGAGAGAGAGAAGAGAGAGAGAGAGAGAGAGAGAGGAAGAGAGAGAGAGGGTCGATGGGAAGACAGAGAGAGAGAGAGAGAGAGAGAGAGAGAGAGAGAGAGAGAGAGAGAGAGAGATGAGAGAGAGAGAGAGAGGAGAAGAGAGAGAGAGAGGGGCATAGGGGAGAGAGAGAGAGAGAGAGAGAGAGAGAGAGAGAGAGAGAGAGAGAGAGAGAGAGAGAGAGAGAGAGAGAGAGGGAGAGAGAATGACAGGACAGACACTGCTCTTTGTCTCCACTGACAATGGAGATCTGTCCCCCCTTCCCGGACCCCTCAGCCCGGCCCACTGTGAGGTGCTGGGAGCTGGGCAGCAGGGATAGACAAGGAGCGCCAGGCTGTTCTGTCAGGCTGGTAATAGGAATAAAGACCAGCGAAACGGAGAGAGAGATACCCAATGGACAGAAGGTTAAGGGAAGGAAGGGAGAGATGGAGGAGGGAGGAGGGGGAGAGACAGAGAATGGTAAGAGAAAGATAGACAGACAGAGACTGAGACAGAGAGACGAACAGAGAGAGAGAGAAAGAGAGAAAGAGAGAGGGAAGAGAGTGAGAGAGAGGGCTGGATGGCCAGGGATGGTGGGAGAGGACAGAGGGGGGGTGTTCGGTGTTCAGTAGCACCAGTGAATGTCCAGCTGTTCAGAGGCGGTACAGTGGTGCCATTCATCTCCCATGAGCAATTCCTCACGCCTCTCTCCTCGAAGCCCCGCCACAGAGAGGATAAACGTGACAGAGACGGAGCACAAGAGCACACGACGATAGGAAGATGAGAATGAGAAACGTGTGCGTGAGTGGCATGCGAGTAGGACGTCACGCGCGCACTCGGCTCTCACACAGAGAGCGCCAGACGATTTTAATTTTGATGGCAAATAACGTTTTCCTGTTTGCTCTCGCTCTGACAATCACCTTCCTACGCACGCAAACACACAGACGAAGCAGGAACGGACAACACCCCCACACACACACACCTCACGCACGCACGCACACACGGACACGAACACACACGCACACTATTCTGAGCATCTTCAAACTAGATAAAACGTCGGGCTTCCAAAGTGAGGACTTTGATCTGAATATGAATAGAGAAACAAATGTTTGGACACGTGCCAACCCGATTGATCTCAGAGCTGTCAAGTGTTCTACCCGTTGCTGCGAACTCATTTACAAAAAGCTCATTAACAAAGAGCTTTCAGATTGGGGAGACACTTATGGACTCACAATGACTAGTTTTCCCTTCTCAAATAATGTTCAGTTTCAGATTTTGTTTCGATAACACAAAAGTTTACAGTGTAGTGTCGATTTAGTTAGGGGTTTAAGGGTTACTTTATTATTATTTTTGTAGTAGGCCTACTTACCCGGAGTGGATTTTCACGCATGTCGGAATGGTGAAAAGGGGATGCGTTAGGTAGCAACTCTATTCCAGAACTTGTATTCTGGAATAGAGTAGAGTTTGCCATATTTCCCTGTTGTGCAATTTATTCTGGATTCTTGAAAACCACTATTGATTTTATCTTCACATAGTTGTCCAAGTGTGTTGAAACTTGTCATCCCTTAAGACTTCCCGTAATCACTTCAATGGGAGCACGAGAAAGTACAGTTGCAGAGGAAGAAATAGGAACAGGTTGGAGGGAAGAGGGGGACGAGAGGGAACTTGGAGGGGGGCGTGGTCAGACGTTGCCAGTGGCGTGATTGACCTCTAAGCCGTCCAATAGCCTGCTTCCAAAAGTTCCCAATCATATATATATATATAATAGTAAAAAAAGTAAGAATAAATTAAGAATATATTATTAAAATATCAAATCATGCTTTAGTAAGAATATGTAGTGTGGCATAGCCTAATACATAATATAAATATGAATGGTTTCAAGTAAAGCCTACTTGTCAAGATTTTCAATTAATCATTTTAGCATTTTCGTCATTTTAATTTTAATTTCCAATAAATTTTGCCCCCTGGCGGGCAGACAAGGGAACAGCCCCAAACGAGACGGACAACGGAAGCTGTGGTCCGACTGTGCCAAAATCCTCGTCCAGATGGTGGGACAAAGGAGTTGCTCCATCAAATGCCCTGTAGGGTGGCACTCGTTTTGTTTGATGATGTGTGTCAAGCTCGTCAACAGGTGTCTCATCATGCATGTTTCCGTAAAAAAAAATACTGAACCATTTTTAGCATTATTGCTTTGGAGATCTCATCAGCATCCGAATGTAAAAAAATTAAATGTAATAATAAAGTGTGTCCTAGCATCACAATCCAACCTGACCCGATATGCGCTGCCAAGCACCCTACGGTAGGTACACAAAGCCGCGGCGGAGCTGGCTCTTCCTCAGGGCCTGCCCAGGTGGGGCTCCCCACGCCTCACCCCATTAATTAAGGATCTCTTCTATAATCTCCCCCAAACATGTGGACCTGCATGAGCACCCAACCAGCAAAGTAGCTGCGTGGGCAGCCTCGTTCATATGGATACTCTGGTACGCTTTGATGATACTAATGAGGAGGATCTTGACAGCCTCTTATTTATAACACCTTTATTTAACATGTTAATCAAAAGAGAGTAGTCATGGTAACAGCTAGGAGAATGAATATCCACAGCGGTATAGCTGTAAAGTTTACAGACAGCAGGTCTGATTGGCTCGAAAATCCAATTGAATAAAACATTTGGATTATTCTCAAATAGATCATAATTTGGTTTAAGGGTTTGAGTGAGAGGGTATGTTCATGAAATGAAGAAAACAATGGACGAAGGAAAGGAGAAAAGGGCATAATGTGAGTGAATGTGGAGAGGCACATATGAGGGGCAGTGTAGGCTACATTTCATACTTTACCTCCCACATATACAAGGGTAATGCGTTCACATCCACACGTGAAAGGCTTTTACCTCCACACTAAGACCATTACGGCAGTATGGATGGGCATTCTCAGGTATATGAGAGGACCTTGAGTAGTCTACGAGAGAATCTCTTAAGGCCATTCAATGTGTACCCGCAAGTAAACAAGCAGTAAAATATGAACCATGGCCAATGCCGCTTCCCTCTCTCTAACTCACACCCACACACACACATTTTCTGTGTTAGGTATCTCTTTTGTGTATGAGTGGCACCTGTGTGTACATCCTTGTATGGAGAGGGGTTAGCTGAAGTACGTTAGCGTGTCCTTATTTAGCGTTTCACTGAACACTCTCCTCTCTGAGAACGCTGGCCTGATGAAGGCCTGTTTGTTCTGCGGAGCTCTCAACAAACTGCTGAGCTCTCAACAAACAGGGTGAGCCCATGCAGTTCTGCTGCTTCCTTTCAAATGCAAACAGCCTCAAATCGACACAAATACACACACACACACACACACGAAAACACAAACACGTACGCACACACACTCATACACACACACACACACACACACACACACACACACACACACACACACACACACACACACACACACACACACACACACACACACAAACACAAACACACGTGAAGAAATCCATACGCAAAATGCACATACTCATACACGTGATCACAGACAACATACACGTGTGTAGATATTTATACATTTAAACTTTAAAGTAACCAATATCTTCCCGGCTCATTGAAGTGTGTGTCTGAGTTAAGGCCAGTCCTGATCCGCCCACAAGGCTACATAACTGAGATAAACAGTTATGCCTACCGTGTCACGCACAACGTTAAAATCCCTCCATGGGTGCCATGGCGCCCCATTTGCCACTGTGTTCATGTTTAATTAGGCTTACACGGATTTGGATGTCGAAATTGTAAACCAACGTACTACATTGGCATGGCGCTGTTTGCTTTGTCCAACGGAATTCCGTTGACGCTGTAATGGAATAAGAGTATGAATCACCTTCATCTCACTCTGTATATTTTAGCTCGTCATTGTCACATCTCCTGTGGGCCAATGTGTAATTGCAGAAGGCGCTGGGTATGCTCCAGGTAATGGACAGAAGTCATCAGAGTAGATTAGTACGCTAAAGCAGAAGACGCTCCCGCTGCTCCTGCACGTCCCATCCTCCAGGGTGACTCAGCCTGCCCGCTCCACCATTTTAATCACAGGCAGTTTAATGTGATTAGCTCACCGTGAAGGGTGAAGAAGGGAGACAAATGAGATGGCTTTCCATCTATTTTTTTTTTCACATCATCCTTCTGGGCATGCATGCAGACGTGTGTCTGCAGGAAGAACAAACACATGAGCAAAAAGATTCCCTTTTATGTGGATTCTACAAATAACTAGCAAGAGCTGATAGGCTTTGTGTAGACGGCGACATCCCCTGATGGTATCGAAAGGGATTTGGGATTTTTCAGGTGTGAAGACTTAATGGCGCCACCATTTTAACCAGCCCTTTCACAGCCACATTGTCTGCTGTTTATGGGCCTTCGACCTCTCGACCAAGAAATATATCTAAGCAACCATGTAGCCAAATGAGACCGTCTAACCACAGTAAGAAAGATTTGGAGTGGAGATGAGAACCAGGCCTCCCATTGTACATTGTCGTCTGTGGGGACAGAGCAGGAGAGTAAGTAGGTGTTCACAGAGAGGTTTAAAGGATGCATTAGCAGCAGAGAGGCAAGGGCAGCTACATTTAAAAACAAAATGGACACAATGAGAAGGTTTGGGTGGGAAACGACAATAGCTGGTGAGGAAGAGGATCTGTGTTTACTAGGAGATGACGGAGAACAGTGAAAGTCATCTCAATAAGAACTCCTCCCACACACTTTCACCACAGCTCTGCACCCCAGGCTTTGAAACACAGAGATGAAGAGAGGTTTTCTATCCATTTTTTAATCTTTGTAATCCTTTTATCCATTTTGCATTGTTGTTGTTTTTTAAATTCCAACCTATTGCTCATCTTTCTATTACAATATATATATATATATATATATATATATATATATATATATCGACTCTAAATTGTGCTGTAGCAGAGAGGAAATGAGGTGAGAGAACAAAATAATGTGCAAACGCAACACTTTCTCTATGTTATTGCATCATATTTTTATGGATCACAGTTTACGTTAATTCAATCAGTGGCCCCATTAGACTGCATTAAAATGTGCATAAATTGAAAAGCGTTTAATTCCCCATTCCATTCATAAATACTGCATTCCACGTTTTTTTCTTGGGCCAAACGATATGTAAAAAGGCTATATTTAGAATAAATAATATACTTTGATATATTCATCTTTTTATTTTCTCATTTTCTAAGAGCAGGGAACGTACCCCCAAACATTTAGGACCAGATTTACACTTTAGTCATAACTCTTATCCATATACTATGTGATCACTTTCCCATTTTGCAGCTCTCAGCACGTTACGTTTATGTCAGTGTTTGTATAGTTGTGGTACAAAATGAACCCTGTGGTCCAAGCCCCAACATTTCAAACCCCAAATGCACTTACTCTGCCAAACCATCAGGCTGCTTCATATTTAACATCAGCCAGGAACATTTCCAGAGGCTGAGATTGGTTTGAAACGAGATTTCATGTTTCACAGAACTGCCAGGTTTGAAACGAGACCTCATGTTTTCATTGAGAAGCATCAGTCTCCATCGGCTAGCACGGAAAGCATCAAATAAGGACTTAACTGTGGAATCTAAATCCATCACAGAATCATCCGGGAATGGATTTACGTTAACAACGGTGGGAAAGGGGGGAACCAAACAAAAAGACTGAATATGAAAAATTAATCTGTCCGCATGACATAAATCACAGCAGGCAATGATTGTCAGTCCTCCTGTGAGAAGCTGTGAATTAACCGGTGGAGATCCCAAACAATAACCGTGACGCTTCTCCACCCACAGCCAAATAAATGGAGGCGGCGTGCGTGCCTTCAAAAACAGAATACCTTGAAGGCTTGTGAGAGGGTGAAGGGTATCAAACACGACTCAAGACTCAACATTCAACAGGGCTTAAGGGGCTTGAAGATAAGGAATAAACATTGGATTAATATTGGTACAATATAATCCTTATGTTTGATGTACATCCTCCTAACCCCTTCTTCCTGTGTAGTACACACGCACACATTAGACATTTGTGCAAGAGACTCCAGTTCCATTGAAGCAGACTTGCTGGAATAATAACTCAAATCCCACCAGGTGGTGGTGGATATGGATGGAAATGAAAGGCTGCACAGGGCTTTATTAGGACTGTCTGAGCCAACAAGAGCAGGGGGGAGAGGTCCAGTTGAATCAGTTTATAATCACAATCACGCAGAGTCGTATCAGGGATGGTCTGTGTGTGAGAGAGCCATTGGAAAAAGTCCATTCTGTGGTCATCATTTAATCAGAGGGTGTGTGCGCACACGCGCACGTGAGTGTGTGCTGGTTTGCACGCTTTTGTGTGTGTGTGTGTGTGTGTGTGTGTGTGTGTGTGTGTGTGTGTGTGTGTGTGTGTGTGCGTGTGTGCGTGTGCGTGTGTGACTGTGTGCGTGTGCCTGTGTGCCTCCTGTAAATTCCTAAATCCTATATGTACAGATGATATCTGTACACAATTAGTTATGAAACAAAGAACTGACTAAATTAATAATTTATGGAATCTTTTCCCCTCACTACGTCAATATGATTACGGTATCTGAAGTATTTGTTATCTTATCTATATAAGACGCACGCAAACACACAGACGCACGCAAACACACATATTTAAGGAAATGGTTTAATGTGTTGGTACCTGGAACAAACGTTAATCAGATTAAACCTCCATCTTCCTTACCATCCCCATCCTTCTACTCCGCTCTTTCTCTCTCCCTCCCTAACTCTCTCTCTCCTTCCGTCTCTCTCTCTCTCTCTCTCTCTCTCTCTCTCTCTCTCTCTCTCTCTCTCTCTCTCTCTCTCTCTCTCTCTCTCTCGCTCTCTCGCTCTTTCTCTCTCTCTCTTCCTCTTTCGCTCTCTCTCGCTCTCTCTACTCGGCATCACGGAGATGTTGAGATCACTCCGGGGTGGTGGGTGGGGTGTTGTGGTGTCAGTGGGGGGCGTTGCACTGAGCTACGTGTTGCTGCGCAGCAACAAATAGAGAGACCACTGTGGGATGGAGAGCGAGGGCGACGGGAGGAAGGAATTCCCTCGCACAAACAAAATAAGCCGTCGATGCGTGTGTGTGTGTGTGTGTGTGTGCGTGAGTGCGCTGCTCTGTGACTGTACACTCGGATATCTGAAAAGGGGAGTTCCAGTTGATCGACTCGTGTTTTCCGTGATCGTAAACAGTTTCAAATGTGAAGTCTAGAGAAAACATTGCGCTGTCCAAGAGAAGCTTGCCTTTTTTTTCTAATGTATATCCTATATTTTGAGACAACAAAGGGAGCGGTCTTCTTCGATGTCGATTAGGCAGCAAAGAAAAGGACAGAGGATAATCTTCTCGGGCAAAACTTGGTCACAAGTTTCAAACACTAAATAACCTTGAGAATGCCAACAGGTTCAATGTCACGCCGCGTGTTTTCGTGGAGAAACGGTGTACTTGGCGCCCAGTAAAGTAAGTATCTTAGCTACATGCAGAAATATATTTATGTTGGCTATTCTATGATCATTTTATCCTAAGACAAGCAAAGTGTGATCATCATACTAAAGGAGTGATAATTGATTCCAATAAAATAATGGAAACCCGTTTAGAGCGTCCATTGCCTTGAACTTAGTTTTCTGTGTGGACGCCTGTGCGTCCAGGTGATTGCGTGTGCGTGTGTGTGCGCGTGTGCTTTTGTTTGTTTGTGTGCGCGATTGTGTCCGTGTTTATATGTGCTTGTTTGTGTGTCTATGGGTTTGTCTGTGTGTGCGTGTGCCTGTGTATTTCTGTGTGTGTGTGTGTGTGTGTGTGTGTGTGTGTGTGTGTGTGTGTGTGTGTGTGTGTGTGTGTGTGTGTGTGTGTGTGTGTTTGTGCATCCACACGGTTATCAGTGCACTAGTAGTAACAGCAGTAGCAGCAGCAGCAGTATAGCAGGCTGACCCTGTGGCCTCCCCCTCCTCCCCTCCTCCCAGACATGACTCTGGGTCAGGGCGTCGGGGGGCTTGGCGCCGGGGCCTACATCCAGGAGGACGCCGCCATACGCATCAACGTGGGCGGCTTCAAGAAGAAGCTGTGGTCCAACACGCTGTCCCGCTTCCCCGAGACCCGGCTGGCGCGCCTGCTCACCTGCCAGTCCAAGGAGTCCATCCTGGAGCTGTGCGACGACTACGACGACGCCGAGAAGGAGTTCTACTTCGACCGCAACCCGGCGCTCTTCCCCTACGTGCTCAACTTCTACAACACGGGCCGGCTGCACGTCATGGCCGAGCTGTGCATCTTCTCCTTCAGCCAGGAGATCGAGTACTGGGGCATCAACGAGTTCTTCATCGACTCGTGCTGCAGCAACGCCTACCACTGCCGCAAGATGGACCCGGAGCGGCGGGAGGACTGGGAGGACCGCTCCGAGGAGGGCAGCACCACCTCCTCCTTCGACGAGCTGCTGGAGTTCTACAACGACGCGTCCAAGTTCGACAAGCAGCCGCTGGGCAGCGCCCGCCGCCACGTCTGGCTGATGCTGGACAACCCGGGCTACTCGGTGGCGAGCCGCGTCATCAGCATCCTGTCCATCCTGGTGGTGCTGGGCTCCATCGCCACCATGTGCATGAACAGCATGAGCGAGTACAGCCTGGTGGACGCCGAGGGTCAGCTGGTGGAGGACCCCCGCTTCGAGACGGTGGAGCACGTGGGCATCGGCTGGTTCACCTTCGAGCTGGCGGCGCGC
>NC_082392.1:14538854-14551354 GCF_031168955.1 Gadus macrocephalus | reverse complement strand
AAAATCCTGTTTATTTACTTCAAGGAGACTCAGAGATAAGAAAGCTTGTTACACAAGCCCAGGAGGAAAGACGGATAAGGACTGATAGTAAACTGGTGCCAAAACATCTCAACAGGTTTGGACAGACAACAGAAAGAAGGCAACATGCTTTTGAGTACTCTTGGTGTGTGTATACAGCATAGGCCCTATAGGCTTTATACGCTTATAGAAGACCACATTGCTGAGAACAGTAAACCAGAAGGAGCTGCATGATGGGACCATGACCAATGGGATATCACAACATAAAGCATTGTTCTCCACTCTTAATGAGGCACTGGTTACTTGGGCATGGCTGAGAACAGGACACAGTGTACTGACCACTCTGACAGCCCTGGCCACTCTCTCCCAATGGGGGGAGAGGTGGAGTGTGGGAAGAGTAGGGGGAGTCCGTGGGGGGGGGGCGGGGGGGATGCTGTGTTAAAGGATTTGGCCGGTTTGTTAAGACCCCATGCTAATTGGTGACTTTATCTAGTTGGGATGTAAATCAGCCATGATTCAGACATCAAAGTGATCACGCTCCCTTAAACACGGCCACTATCTTCACACAGAATTCTAACCGCACGCTTCACTCTCGAAATCCGGGATCATGCGCAGTAGCATGTAAACACAGAATCATTCCTTGTCGATTTGTTTGTTTGTCTGCACTATGAGAGATACCTGGCCAGGGAAGGCCAGGCACTTACCTTGGTTGGAGAAAAAAAAGGATGCAGCTGTGGGAGCTGTTAAACAATAATTTGGAATATAACGGATGTCAATTGATGGCCAACTGCCCGATTTTAGAATGTGTCTACACTGCGAGAGAGGGTGAGTTTAACAAAAGTCAGGGCTGATTTACATTTGGACAAAGACGATGTCAACAATTAACCTGGGGGTCCTAACAAATCACAGCCTAATACTTTATGTAGATGAGGAAGAGAGTTGGGATCCCTCGTATTAATTGATATTCAGACAGTGTCATGGAGATTATGGTCTGTGGTCTGAAAGGAAAACACGCAAACACACTTGTATGCAACAACAACCTATGCATTTATTTCTGTCATCATATGTGTATGACTGGCACTTTTACCAAGGTCAAGGTCATATTGCTCACACATAAGTCAAAAGCACATTAAGCGATTTGTTCATACATACATTCGTACATGAACACAATCACACACACACACACACACACACACACACACACACACACACACACACACACACACACACACACACACACACACACACACACACACACACACACACACACACACACAACAACAACATGTTTCCCCATGGCATCCTTGACATTTTGTACAAATAAATAAATTACATAATCACCCAAAAACAATCCACTCATGGAGTTAACTGGATGTCAAGGGGATGAAAACAGAAGGATCTCAATATCTCAAACTAATGTGGGACAGTATTTAAATTTGTGACGTTAGTGAGCTTCGCTATCAATCATACGTTTCACCAAATTCTGGTTATAAATCTGGTTGTGTGGGGCTTCTGAGCTGCAAGGAAGCTGGTTTTCTTTCCTTCTCAATCTGTCCGTCGGCATCCTGTACTGACCAATTGAGGTGTGTGTGTGTGTGTGTGTGTGTGTGTGTGTGTGTGTGTGTGTGTGTGTGTGTGTGTGTGTGTGTGTGTGTGTGTGTGTGTGTGTGTGTGTGTGTGTGTGTGTGTGTGTGTGTGTGTGTGCGTGTGTGTGTGTGACACAGTGTGCGTGTTGTTCCCTTCAGCCAGAGTTAGAGTCAGACTGGGGTCAATTCGTTTTTTCTTTTTCTGACAACTCAGATGACATTTTATGACATCATCAAACAAGCACGCAGCACAGAAGTTTTTACGGTGACTTGTTAAAGTCACCAATATTGAAATTCATCATTGTAAATAATGCATATGAATATATCCATGTATATTCCTCTAATGCCTGTTCAAACTCTCCAGCGTGAGGCTAGGCATTCTTCCCTGTTCCACTGAATAAATATTTAAGGAATCTTTTATAGATAACTAAACAATAAAATATCTGATGATCAACTACGACGGGTGTCCCGTTTGGTTGTGCATTATTTTCTAATAACAGGGCAACCCGGGGTGGTTTATTCAGCCTATGCAAAAGTAACTACGTTGTTTTTTTCTAGACCCCACCCTAGGCATCTCACACAAACACTACCACCACTCACCACAAACACACACACACACAGACACACACACACATCTTCCCCTATCTTGCTACCTGCTAATGATCTTCCTCTTCCCGCAGAGTCACTAAACGCAACACGCTGCATCCATCAGACTGCGTTGGGTAACAACCCAAAAAGTCCACTCATTCATTGTCATTGTGGAACCCATTCGTTGTGGTTAATTGACTCTGAGGCCCTCTAGGTGTTAGCGGTGTTCTGCGTTGGTGCTGCAGGTGCTGCTGGATTAAACCGCTGATAATGGCCAGTAATGCCAAGATTGTCCCGTTTTAATTAGCAGTACGAACTGGATAGATGGGAGTTAATACCTCCAGGTGTTCTGGCACCATCTGGAAGTATATGAAAGTGGCGGACCGCTGGTATTGACGAAAGCATTGATAACTACAAGCTATTCGTCAGACAATATATTTGACCAGTTTGTTCGGGATTGATGTGGATGGAAAGATGAATGGATGGATGTTTGGATCCATGGAGGGACGTGGGGGTGGGAATGGGTGGATGGATGTTTGGATCCATGGAGGGACGTGGGGGTGGGAATGGGTGGATGGATGTTTGGATCCATGGAGGGACGTGGGGGTGGGAATGGGTGGATGGATGTTTGGATCCATGGAGGGACGTGGGGGTGGGAATGGGTGGATGGATGTTTGGATCCATGGAGGGACGTGGGGGTGGGAATGGGTGGATGGATGTTTGGATCCATGGAGGGACGTGGGGGTGGGAATGGGTGGATGGATGTTTGGATCCATGGAGGGACGTGGGGGTGGGAATGGGTGGATGGATGTTTGGATCCATGGAGGGACGTGGGGGTGGGAATGGGTGGATGGATGTTTGGATCCATGGAGGGACGTGGGGGTGGGAATGGGTGGATGGATGTTTGGATCCATGGAGGGACGTGGGGGTGGGAATGGGTGGATGGATGTTTGGATCCATGGAGGGACGTGGGGGTGGGAATGGGTGGATGGATGTGCATGGATGGATGACTGAACAGATGGATTTATGCAGATTTATCCACGGATGGATGGACCTGCATGTGTTACCTGACGTCACGTATTCCAGGAACTCGACGTGTGGCCCACTGTGTGTCACTCGGCGCAGAGAGGAGTACGGTGTTCCACAGAGCGGAGGGACGGACCTGTGGCGCGCAGGTCAGACCTCCGGTCAGGCAAGTATTGGACTGAAGGGACCCGGGGGAGCAGACTTGATAGAAGCTCAATAACAAATGGATATGAACACAGGTCTTCGCGATGAGGGAGATGGAGTTCATGATGACGGCACGGATCAGTGTGGGGATTTGGCCACTTCATGAACATTTAACTAATAAGAAAAAAGTCTGACCATAAGAAAGAACAAGGAAGACACCTTCTCATCCAGGATCATTATCGCCGCTTCAGGCTCCTTAACAGCCTTCAGAAAGTAGTCATTTGTATCCATCTATTATATGGTAATGAGGAGTACCATTTCAAAGGTGTACTTTAAGGACCTCATACGGAAAATGTATTTATATAATTGAGGATGTTCTGTCCTTGTCCCTCTCACTGTAGCTTTAGTTGTTCTAAAAGGGTTGATCCTATTAACATGCATGGGCGATCTTAAGTATGCCTGTGGAGTATGATCATATTAAACCTGTATCGCTACAATCAGTTATGTGTCACACGTACATTAGCAGTGAGTTGAGACCTGATTTTATGTAGCAGGGAGGGCCATTACCTCCTTAGTAGCTCAACATGCAGAAGAAGCCTTGTCACTGCTCGTAGCCTGGAAGCAAAACAACGGAGGAAGGAAGGAAGGAAACAGAGAGGGGCTCGTGGGAGGGAGAGATGTGCCCACTTTATTCACGGTCTAATCCAATAGTCTGGCCAGCATGTCATCTCCTATTGGATGGAAACACCTAAGCAGCCCTCTCCTGTTCCCCATCAAGCCTGCCTCGTTGCAAGCTCATGTGACCGTGCACATTCTCATATGTCTGTGAGCATGTGCATGTGTGTGTGAATGTGAATGTGTGAGTTCGTTTTTTTCCTTTTTGTCTGTCTGCCTAGCAGCATGTGTGTGCTCCAGATTTTCAATGAGGTATCACCACTCGTAACTCCATTTTGCCTGCATTCCCCATACACCTCTTGGTTTGTTTGTGTGTGTGTGTGTGTGTGTGTGTGTGTGTGTGTGTGTGTGTGTGTGTGTGTGTGTGTGTGTGTGTGTGTGTGTGTGTGTGTGTGTGTGTGTGTGTGTGTGTGTGTGTGTGTGTGTGTGTGTGTGTGTGCATGTGTGCACGTGTGAATGGCCACCTAGGCCACAAGATTATCTCAAGGATGATGAGAACTGGGAGGCTGGGAGGAGACCAGACAGACAGAAGCCCGACCAGAATCTCCCAGAATCCTCGGTTTTGATGGGAGACTCCACCCTGGCACCTAGGAGGGGACAGGGGACAGGGGACAGGGGGGGGCTGGGTCATTGTGTCATTCACTAAGCCAAGCAGATGGCAGCGGTGTGTGTTAGTGTGTCTGTGTAGGTGTATGTGTGTATGTGCGTGCGTGCGTGTGTGTGTGTGTGTGGTTGTGTATGTCTTTGTCTTGGTGTGTGTGTGTGTGTGTGTGTATGTGTGTGTGTGTGTGTGTGCGTGTTTGTGTTCTGTGTATTTGTGTGTGTTTGTGTGTATGTGTGTGTCTGAGTGTGTGTGTGTGTTTGCACACATGTGTGTATGTGTGGCTTTCTGTGTCTCTGTCTTTTGTGTGTTTTCTGTGGATGTGTGTGTGTGTGTGTGTGCGTGCTCCGGGTGGAAATGTCACGCCGATATAAGTGTCGAAAAGGATTGGATTCCCATGCATCCCTCAAATTCTCCGGGGACAGACGCATTGCTGGGAGCTCATTACTCTTTCATGAAGCGTTGAGTGGCTTACAGGCATACAGGTCCACACACACATTCACACACACACACACACACACACACACACACACACACACACACACACACACACACACACACACACACACACACACACACACACACACACACACACACACACACACATACAAGCAAACACACTCAAACACACACTCAGACACGCACACACACGCAGACACACACTCACACACGCACTCACACACACACTCACATACACACATTCACACACGCATCCACACAGACACATACACTCACACATTTACGCACACGCATGAACACGCACACACACATATGTACAAACACGTACGAGCAGACATGCCCTTGCACAAACACGTATAAATTCAAACTCACATCCCCTACATCATGATCATGAAGGGGAGAACACTTACTCATTCATTGTCTTAAGGTCACCATGACGGATCTTCAAACCATTTGGATCTATGGATGGACAGCCGGCTCTGTTGTCGTGATCCACGAGCGGATTTGCTCATTCTGCCAGGAATCGGATTCCTTTCACAACAGGCAACAATCTATTTCCTGCTGCCTGGCCTACAGGCCCATTCTGTACCTAATCACAACGGAGAAATGGGATGTGTCGCGGTTGATGAGATAAGCTTTGTGGCGAAAAGCTGAGCACTCCCAGACAGACACCTTTTGGATAGTTGTGAATAGGAGGGAGAACAATGCTAAAGTAACACAAAGATGTGTTACTTTCTCACTCTGACCCATATTTTTTCTTCTGTCCGCATCTTGTGTGTCTATCAGCCTTGTTTCCAGGCTAACACAAAGCGGTACCACACCGCTCACAAACACACACACACACACACACACACACACACACACACACACACACACACACACACACACACACACACACACACACACACACACACACACACACACACACATAGACACACACACGCACGTACAATGAGACCTGGTTTTGAGAAAGGGGACAAAAAGGAGCACACATCCCCCAGATGGAACACCCTTGGCTGTCTCAAAAGACCTGACAGCTTGAGTTCACATTATGAATAACAAAAATTCCAAGCTGCCAGTTCAACTGAAGAATCGAATATAATAGATATCCTCGGTGGCTCCCTCCTCGCGCCGGGAGGTCACGGTTCAGTAACAAGGATCTTCTAAAGTATTTGGTTGATTAGAGATCATTCATCATAAAGACATGGCTGATGCTCAACGGGCTTTCAGAACACGTGGAGGCCCCCTGCAGTGAACTCCGGGCGGGCGTCCCTATTTCATGGCAATCATCTGGAACAGGGACGGACTGATGCCGTTTGGCTGAGCACTCGCCGGTTGCACAGGGACCGGCACATGAAAGGCGGTGTGTATAATAACCAATCAAAAAGGCAATCTGCACTGCAGGTCTGCAGATGTTCCAATAATGTCACACGTTTAACTGCTCTCGGTCTTCATCAGAATCAGCATATCTTTAATTGTGCAGCTATAATAGGATGTTAACATTTCGAAGGCTCTTCTCTGGGCTGGGCTGCATCACACGGTGTAGACCTTGCTTTTGGCGTGAATACAAAGCTGCAATGATCAGTGTGCTCTGTTTATTGAAGCACAAACTGATTCATCTGTTCAACCTGTAGCAATTCAACACATATTTATTTCGATTACTTTTTTTGGAGAAAAACACAGCCTTAAGGTCTTGTGGATCAGGCTCCATAACATTGTATTAATACAGAATGCTACATCGTTTTTGTGAGGAGAAACAGCAATAATACAACATTGACCTACTTCCAGCTTCAGGGTAAAACCAGTCAGGGAGAAAGTTAGAATAAATAATGCATAAAGTGTAAAACAAGAGGGTAGAATTGGGACAACACAAAAAAAAAAAGATTATTTTTTGGAATAAATTGTTTTCAAAGACAAATAAGTCATTTTTTGCAATTGGACGCAACTGAGACAGGGGAGCTCTCAACATATAGCATAACATTGATGCACCTCTTGAAGATCCTGCTTGATGCATAAAATAGATTACACTGGTTATCACTTAATCACACACACAAACACACACACTCACACACACACACACACACACACACGCACGCACGCACGCACGCACGCACGCACGCACGCACGCACACACACACACACACACACACACACACACACACACACACACACACACACACTCGCACACATACTAGTATGCACAAAAATGCATTGACATGCAGACCCACAAACACACCACAAGAACATACACACACACACACACACACACACACACACACACACACACACACACACACACACACACACACACACACACACACACACACACACACACACACACACACACACACGCATACTCTCTCTCGCTCTCTCTTGCTCCCTCACACATCAACTGACACATCCACTGGCTCGTTAAGGGCTGACATGCGAGTATGTGGATGATGGTGAGTCCATGCAGATCCAAAGCTTTATCGATCAGAGAGGCAACCGAGAGTGACACCGTGACGCCACGCTGACACCGGATATTGACGCGCCGTCTGTGGCAGACGGGCCGAGAAACTGATGGTTATGCCTGTCCATCTCCCTCACTCTCCTAATTGGCTGGCAGAATCGGGGTAGGAAACAAGAGACCTGCAAGATGAATTAGCGTTTTCAATTTTTTCCGTCCGTCGGCTGACCAGACGGAGACCATGACAGGAAGTGGGATCAACTCCTAATTGTCCTTCTCTACCGCCACTTCCTCCTGGTGGTTGAGAGCAACACCACATATTCACCTACCCTCTTAACACTGGATCACCACATGCATGGCCTTAAATACTTACGTATGAGGCCCAAAAACATTCAGCACCACCATGCTACCAGACAGCAGGTCCCAGATCAGCAATGCACCTGGGCGGAGCTACACACCTGAGAGCCCTCTTGCTAATCAGCAGCCAGCAATGCTGCTGTTTGATAACATCAGGCAGTGAGCCAGGCAACAGGGGAACCCTATAAATATGCCACCTATATGGTCCTTTAGGCACCACTGCACTGCTCAAAAATCCCTTTCTGTCTTCCTTGATCGTTAAAGGAGTTCCTCATGGCTCTTAGGGGGCCAGGGCTCAGGCCTGTGAAGCCTTTTAGTCTCTAACTGCGAATATGAATAAAATTGAGTTTAAACTATAGAGTGTAGAAGGAGTTACAGAGTAACAGGCTGTGGGCTCCTTTCACACAGCAGAGAGGGAGATTGTCCTCTGATGTTGTGACCCAGACCCAGCCAGCACCAACTGGATGTTTTATTTACCATGGATCCATTTTTTTGTCTTTTGGGAAAATGCCTAAGCTTGTTCTCCGTTGAACCTTGACCTTTGGTGTCTTGCCCACGCTTGGGCCCTCAGCGTACCCAAAACAAAGCAACTGAAACTAAATTCCTTTGTATTTGCAACACGTATAAGCCTTTGCAAACCATATTTTTTCTCGATTTGTTTCACATTAGGTAGGTCTCCTTTGCAGGAATGACATAGAATTACCATTGTATATTTGATGGTGCTTGTATATGCCCTCAAAGGTGCCAATCAAAAACTCCTTCAGTTGAAATCATTTAACAGAATGAAGATTTTGCCTGTTTGTATTGTAGGCCTTTAATTGTATTTCTCTAAACATAATCCTGTATCATATTGATGCTTGACAATGCCATGCATTCTCTTTAAAGGTGCTCTAAGCGATGTTGTTTTGGCTAACTTCCTGTCCGTTTTTGCGGTTAGAACTTCCATCCAGCTTCCCCACGTCATTACTTTTTCCTGGCCACTTTCTTTGCCTTCATTTCTCTAGCTGTTCATATTTCAATTGCTGCATTTGGTTATGTAAGCCGTTCCTTGGAGAGCTGGAATCGGTAGCTTTGCCTGTTCCACCGTAGTCAGTCAACACTGAAATCCTGTGAACGGGCAGGGACACCAAGACTGCCTCTTTATGGAGTTCTACAGATATGATTTACTTCTGGGTTGCTATCCCTCATCACTTTTCCATAGGGTGTGACAGGCTTATGACAGAACATATGTTGTCTGGCAAAATGGCAATTAAACGGCGGAAGACAACAGAGCCCATATGTTTGGCAAAAGAAAACAGAAGAATGTTCACGCCTTCTGTTGATCACGTCATGGTTGACTCCTCACTAGATCCCCTTTCCATGACCACCGTTCGCTTCTGTATCATTTCTGCTTCCTGGTCTTAAGAAATCAGGTTCTTCGTTCAAATGAATGCACACGACTCCAGAAAACTTTTATCTCATCTCTTAGATGAGATAAAAGCAAAGCCGCTGCTGACTGACAGGGCTTCTCCTTCCCTGTGATCTCCTGGATCTAGGTCTATCGAGGCCACGTCATTCACCAAGCAAGGATTTCTCCATTGTTCACATGGTGGGATGATTGAAAGACGGCTGGTGCTGCCGTGTAGAAACCTCGTCTTGCCTTTTTCCCCAAAGCCTCTTGAGGTGAACAGAGCCGTGGCGTTGAAGATGAGACGAAGGTAGAGGAGCCCCTCAAAGACGTGTGTGGACGGTTACGTACCAAGCTCTTATTTTACTTGTTTATGTTTGTGCGATTGTGCGTAGAATCTAAATGCCTTAATCAAGAGACAGAACCTGCTGTTTCTCGTTTGTGTGTGATTGCAGCCCCTCAGTCTATTTAAGTGTGTATCCAGTGTGTAGACCGGTGCGTTGTGTGTTCGGCGTCTCTTCGGGAAACAGGGAAGCTGCTGCATTAATGAGACTCCACCGCGGCAGACGCTAACACCCTAAAGACACCTGCCGGAGGCAACCGTCGCTATAGAGAGAGCCAGACACGAGACGGTGATTACGTCTCCTCTGTACCGACACAACAGGCACGTCTGACAAGAGGGGCGGGACCATGCAGCCCAGTCGCACGCGTGCTGTAATCGTATTAACAGGCAGGTAGGGGAACAGCCCTCACATGTCAAGAAGACTTTAGGATAAGGAATGCCAGGCTTAGAATAAGGTTTAGAACAGCCCTTTTTTAGATGTAGTCTTTAAATAGTAATGTCGGTTGATGACACATTCTGTTCCGTAGGGTTCTGAGAAAAGACATTTGTGAAATACGATAAAATGTGCATAATAAATTGTCAAAGAGTTACATATCAAGGTACGTTTTTTTAAGAGATTTCCTGAATGAAGGAAAGTGAACGTTTAAAATTGGAAACCCTCACCAGAGACTCCTCATGTGTGAGAAGGGGGTGAAGGGGTAAATGTAAACAATCTTCATCTAAATTGTAAGACCCATGATACTGAGGGGGTGGCAGCATCAGCTCCCAGACAGACGCTTAAACAGTTCAACCAAGGGTTAAAAACCATCAAATGAGTCCTGGAGTATGCAGAATGTGATTGTGTGGGTGGAGAGGATGGCTGGACGACGTGGAGGGAAGGCTGGAGGACAAAAAACCAAAGTGAACAGAGAGAGACAGACTATTTAATGGGGTACTTCTTGAACAGCGACAAGCAGGATATTCCTATTGATTCTGGCAAACTAGAAGCAGCACATGGACCAGACGAGAGCGTAGGGAGGAGGGGGTGTGTGTGTGTGCGTGTGTGTGTGTGTGTGTGGTGGGGTCGAGGTGGGAGTGGGGGGGGGGGGGCAGAGGCTGTCTAGTCTGAACGAGTCACTCGGTTGATCTCCAACTCCCCTCCCACCCCCACCAATCCACTGCAATGTTTCCAAACAAATGACGAGGGAAAGCAGGCAGTCGAGGGGGGGCCCGCTTGATGAGGTCCCTGGGGGTCAACATGCTATTAAAACCAGCAGACGCCACGGGATTCATCGTTGCTGGTCTGGTTTAATGACCTCAACGCTGCGCGCCGCCTGCTGTGGAGGTTAGCTGATGTAAGCAGAAGTTGACTTGCAGCTTTGGGTTGGCAGCACGACAGACGGGTCCTTTACTGAGCCGTGTGTGTGTTTGTGTGTTTTTGTGTGTGTTGTACCGTCGTGCCTGATAAAAAAAACGTAACCTGCCTTCCCTCAGACTGTTAAAGGAGAAAATCTCTCTCTTGCCAAGTGCTTAGAAAATCAGTTTAGTCCTCAAGGTAAGAATTTCCTGCAACATGCGAAATCTTATCTCTTTCCAGTAATTTAGTCAGACGTTTGTCTGGTGTTGGCTGTCTGTGCTACATGGACTGTTTTGTTGCTCTGCTACGTGGCCTCTCCAAGTTCTACATGTTTATCATATTTTAGCAAAGACTTTCTGGCATGACACTTCTGTCTTTGGAGATGCTGTAAAAGTGCTACAATATTGAAGCAGTTTATTTTGTCGTGATTAATATGATACAAACTATATTTTATACATATGAGTATTTAAATCCAGGACGTTTACCCAAGTGGCCTCAAGGTAACATCTGCAATAGCTGCGAGTCTGCGAAAAATATATATACCATGTTTGCTGTCCCGTTTATCAGATGCATATTTCTGATTGTAGTAACACATGATCTGACTCATGTTCAGGTCACCATCCAAGCACAACCAATCAGAAGGCTTGATAACCCTGTGTCTTTGGAGCACCATAGACAAAGCGTTTATGTTTCTAATAAAAGCCTTCACATCAAAGGCATGATATGATAGGGATGCTGGCTCCCGGTGGGCAGCGTTTGTCACAGAATGGCCAAAGAGTGGCCTTACGTCAGGCAGCATCACATCCATTCTGATACAGAGGCCCGTACACCTGAACAGAAGAAGGTGATACTCAAGAGAGCGGTGGTCGCTTGACCTATAGTGAAGAGCTCCATGAGTGTCTCTTCAGTCCATCCAAAGAGACTCAAAGGAGACTTGACGTATGAGAGCGGGAACCTGAAGCAGTAAGTAGTAGATACAGTGGTGCTCTAAGAGCCATGCACTCAAGCCTTCATTAACATCGGGGAGAAGTCATTGTGATGCAAATCATGGGGCTTATGTTGTGTTCCTGAATCCTCGGACGCCAGCCTTCCGAGTTGCACTTTTGACGTAATTTCCGTTCTAGTAGCATTTATAGCATTCCTGTTGGACTTTTGATTGTGTCATGAAATTGTCGTTGTTTATTGTTAGCTACATTAGCGTCTTTAGCAAACCGGCTCAAAAACAAACAACACGACTTTACATTGTATTGCACGCATGGCAAGATCATGCAATGCATAAATTGGCGACCGGAATAAAGTAGCAATGTAATCAAGCGTTTAATAGCATTTAAAATTGACATTAAAATGACCAACGTGGTCCAAATACAAAGAAAAAAAATCTCTTCACGGGCACAGTCATTTTGTTGAGGGCATCATCACTGCTCTCGCCCTACTCTCAGAATTCCGAGAGTTGAGGACAAAAAGGGGGCGTGCCTCAGAGAAATGCCGCAAGAAAGCTGGGAGATTTTCAGACTTCCGACTCGGAACACGG
>NC_082392.1:14533854-14536354 GCF_031168955.1 Gadus macrocephalus | reverse complement strand
ATCGATTAAATTATCAATACTGGAACTTAATTGTTTAACGTAGTAAAACAACAATGCAATCATAATCAAAGGGCATCAAAGGTTGCAAATGACTAGATACAGAAGTATATTTGTATTCTATTGATATCATTTATATGACATATAGGGTTGAAAAACAAAAGTTTCCAACTTTGCTCAGCACAGAGAAATCAAATTTTCAGACATTTGTAAAAACCAAATTACGCTCATGTTCTATATTTCTGCTTTATTAAGCAACTTGTGATCAGCTTTCAACAAAAGTGCCATAAAAAATATGCAATTCTTATCATCTTGTTGAACCTCAATTAACCAGGCAAGTAGTAAGTAAGTGACCAATTAAAACCGGCAACACAAATAGCTCTCCCCTCATCACACACGCACACCACACCACCCAAGATTTCCCTGTGTTTCATCAGAAAGACTCCCCTCCCCCCCTTCCTCCACCCACCCACGCATCACCCGAACCCATCCAGCCAGACAGACACAACCAGATCAGCATTTCAAGTGTCTGGCAGGCCCTGGGGGAGGCCCTGGGGGGAGATTGGTGGAGGAGGATTTATCAGACAGAACGCCACCTCCGTAAGAAGGATCTGTGGCTGGGACAGAGCCTCGCCCCGTCTGTCCACCCACCAAACCACACAGCGGAGACTGCCTCCCCCTCCTCCCTCCTCACTCCTCCCTGCCCAGGCAGGCCTGTATATCTAGAGGGCTTTAGGCGTCCTCGATGTCACAGTAGAATGGAGAGAGAGAGACACAACCACAACCACAACCACACACAAACACACAAAATTCACTACTACATCGTCCTGCCTTGGATGTTAAGCCGAACGTTGGGTGAATTGCATTTCTTTTATTCATTTTATTTGTGGTTGACAGCATTCAAGCTCAGTTTAAATCTAATGTCTAGTGCAATGTTCCCAGCACTGTGCTAAATGATCTTTATCCACGTGTAGAGTTTGGGATTAGAACAGCAGGCTGCCTCCGTAGTGCAGCAGTTTCCACAACTGGCAACAAATGATCATGTGAAGATTCAGTAGAGAATTTCCGGGTTAGAAAACCTTGATGCTTCCTTGTGTTGTGTGTTGTGTGTTGTTCGGTGTGTGTGTGTGTGTGTGTTGTGTGCATGTGTGTGTATGTATGTGTGTGTGTGTGTGTGTGTGTGTGTGTGTGTGTGTGTGTGTGTGTGTGTGTGTGTGTGTGTGTGTGTGTTTGTGTGTGTGTGTGTGTGTGTGTGTGTGTGTGTGTGTGTGTGTGTGTGTGTGTGTGTGTGTGTGTGTGTGTGTGTGTGTGTGCGTGTGTGTGTGCAATGTATGTGCATTCATTAACACATTCGTCTAGGTTCTGAGCTCTCATGAAATACATTTGTAACATAATTTATGTAACATATGGACATATGTTAGACGCATATCAAAAGGTGTTATCATCTCTATGTTGGTGTGTTTTCCTTTCCGTTTGGTTCCTCCCTCTATCTCTCTCTCTCTCTCTTTGTGTCTCTCTTCTTTCTTCTCGTCTTTATCACACTTGCACTCTCTCGCATTCTCTCTATTTTTCTCTCTCTGCCTCTCTGTCTCTCGCTCTCACTCTCCTTCTCAATGTCACTGTCACTCTCTCCCTGTCTCTCTGTCTCTCTCTCTGTCTGTCTGTCTCTCTCCCTCTCTCTCTCTCTCTCTCTCTCTCTCTCTCTCTCTCTCTCTCTCTCTCTCTCTCTCTCTCTCTCTCTCTGTCTCTCTCTATATCTGTCTGTCTTCTCTCCATATCTCTGTCTGTCTGTCAATCTCTCTCTCTCTGTCTCTTTCGGGCTGTCTCTCTCTCCCTCTCTCTATGTCTCTCACTCTCATCGCTATTACATCTCCCTCCCTCCATCCTGCTGTATCTCTCTCTTTCATCCAAGGTGATAAGGGTGTTGATAAGGGTGTTGATGGGTATGTGAGAGCGGCGAGGGTAGGCCTAAGGACTACTCGGAGAGAGATAGACACAGTGTGTGCGTGTGTGTGTTTAATGAAGATAAGGGGGACCTGAACGTGTGAGAGCGTGGGGCCAGACAGTGTGGCCAGAAGAAGATCATCCATTAGACCCACTGCAGAGGATGAGTAAGGGTGTCATCCCCTTTAAATAAAACCAATTAATTAAAATATATTAATTATACTACTTATCTCTCAAAGGGACTAGGACATACCTCACTCTCTCAGTCTCTGTCTCTCTCTTTCTGTCTCTGTCTCCATCATTCTCTTTATGTCTATGTCTCTGTCTGTCTGTCTCTCTGTTTCTGTCACTCTCGTTCCCTCTCTCACTGTCTCTCTTTGTTTGAAGATTCAAGATTTAAAGGGCTTTATTCTCATGGTAAACATATATTGACATTGCCAAAGCACTTATGGGATAAATCAGATATGATATAGACACAAAGTAATAATATTAAAAGAAAACATCAAAAATAAAAAGATTCTCAAATATTATATATTACAAATGTGTATTAATTGAAAAG
>NC_082392.1:14508036-14530536 GCF_031168955.1 Gadus macrocephalus | reverse complement strand
ACCGTCCTTCTTAAATCCAATCATAGTTCTCATTCCACTAGGGAGTTCCACCATTTTTTATTTTGCGAACTTTCAATCATGTCACGTATTACAAATTAGAGCTATTTGACATTATGAATCCAAACTATACCTAATTCCATGTTTGACTGAAACGTTGCCCTTTACTAAAACAAACTGTGAGTTCCCCCAGTTCATCAAAGTGTAGCAGGGTTGCAACTGTTTGGCTTTGAGTTCAAACCACTCTCAAAGCTCTCTAATCACAGACTTACATCCAAACACTCTGAAGTTTGGAGTAATTAGCTAAAAATCAACTGGCCCCAACCTCGCTTTTGCTGCTGAACTCACAGGAATTCACATTCCAAATAGGGGCAAAAAAAGCGTAAAAGATCAACAAAACATCAGGCAAGCTGTCACACCGAATAAGCCGGGTCGTCTCTTGGGCTGCACTGTTATTTCATAATCCTCCCCCCGCAAAACAAGCCAAAGTATGAGTTTTGCTCGGTCTCTAAATCATTTATTCAGCTTAATCAACCTAATCAACCAAAACAACTGTAGGAGTTCACTTCCACAAGGGAAGCCGTTCCCTCGATTACAACCCAGGCATCACGGCCGGAGCCCGGCGCTTATCAGCACCACCGTGACTTACAAGAACCCCATGGCCCGGCACCACAGCACCGACAAATTTGCATTCGATTTCACTGCAAGGAATGAAATAGAAAATATTTACTCCGACAGCGGCCAGGTCCAACTGCGGGATTGGTTACCAGCTCGGGGCGGCGCTGGGCAACGCCGAGACCCCGGAGTGTGTGAGCCTCAGACCCGAAACCACAGACCTAATTGAGATTGAGGGGGAGCACCCCCAGGGGAACTGGCATGGGATGCCTCAATGTGGTCTTGGTTATCATAATGTGGCTCAAAACGGCCCCACTTGACAGATGTTCCCCCCCCCCCCCTACCGTCACGCTTGTTGTGTAGGACGTACCGGCCCTCGTTGCCAGAAGACATGGGGGGGTGGGGGGTGGGCCTGGAAGTATATGAGCCACACACACATCATCAATAAATCTGATTGATGGGCGAGTCAAAGAGGGGCCGAAAAGTGAATGAATTTATTACCGTCTCCTCACTCGACCACTCAGCCATCTTACTCACAGCCACCCACACGCGGCCAGCACCTACCTCATCCTCACACTGCACACACGAGTACGCACGCATACGCACGCGGTCAGCCCACTCTGTCTAACACACACATAGAAAATCACACACACGCACAAACACACACACACACAAACATGCACACACACATACAATACGAACACTCCCTATGGAAGTACCATTTAACCATTTTACCATTTATATTGTTATATTGTACATGCATATATAGTGTATATATCCTTTATGCCTTTTTTATGTATTTTCATTTGTCTCTTTTATTGTCTCATATTTTCAGATCAATGTGACGGCCCCATGCTGATTTCATGAGGACATTTATAACATTCAGAAGGATCACAAAGAGATCTGTGGGAGGCCATCCAGACAAACCTCTTTCCACTGAAAAAGGAAGAAGAGACTAGGAATGAGAGGAAGAATTGAAAGAGAGAGAGAAAGAGGGAGGGAGAAGAGAGAGAGAGAGAGAGAGAGAGAGAGAGAGAGAGAGAGAGAGAGAGAGAGAGAGAGAGAAAAAGAGAGAAAGAGACAGAGAGAAAAATCAGGCAATATAAAATTTCAAGGAGGAACCCAACTACTGTCTCACCATGTCCCAGACAAATAAACACATCCCATTCTTCTTCTCTATCACATTGTAAATCTGGAGAACAAATTTGAAGCTGCATTGTGTATGCCCACGCATTAGTGTGTGTGTGTGTGTGTTTGCGTTTATGTGTGTATCCACACATGCATTTGCTTGTGTGTGTGTGTAAGCGTGTGTGTATGTGTGTGTGTGTACATTTGTACCGCCTAGTCTAAGATTTCTACCGTGACTGAGATCCAGGAAACTCCTCCATCTGCTACCAATGGAGCCACTTCCATTAAATTTCCTCCCAGTAAAAGGGCATCTCAGCGCAGCCCATCACTCCCGGCCGCTTTGTCTCTGGGTGCAGGGCGAAGGCTGGTGGTGGAGGGTGGAGGGGGGAGGGCGGTGGTGGAGCAGGGTGGAGGCTGGTGGTGGAGCAGGGTGAAGGGTTGAAGTGGGTGGAACAAGGTTGAGTTGGAGGTTGAGATTGAGGTGGGGGCTGCATGGTGGAGTTGGAGGTGGGGGTGGGGTCTGGAGGGGGGTGGATGAGGCCGAGCTGGAGTTGGAGGCATAAGGTGGTCAATGCTGGAGCTGGGGTTCGGGGTAGAGGTGGAGTTGGAGGGTGAAGGTGTTCCTCTACATTAGCACGTTAGCCTGCCCGTTCCTACCGACATCAGATGGGAATTCGATTTTTCCCTGCTCACCAGCGCCGTGGCACCAGGAGCCTCCAGGGAGCACGGTGTCAGAGGGGGCACATGCACACACAAACACTCACACACACACACACACACACACACACACACACACACACACACACACACATATTAAGGCTTCTCGCACGCATGCACACACTGGAACACATGTGGAATGACTCCCATGCATATGCACATCGTCCTCAATACTGACAGTCGAAGGTAGGCTACAGTACGCAGGCAATAGACACAGGTCTCTGCAGATCCTTTCTTCTGATCATATATCCATATCTCCATGCATAGGCTCAGTGTTCCCAGAATACATATAGTGTTCCAAAACAACTCCCTACAGGAAAAGCACAACAAAACTATTCATCTGAAATATCACAATGACTGGGAGTAGTGATGTGGGGATAGGGAGATGTTAGGAAATAACAAATCTCAGCGTTGATAGCACCACGAGACGGGAGTTGGATGCATAAAAGTTGGCTACCGAATGTTGGAAATGTTCAGACCTTCAGAATATGGATTCTCACGCTATTCCGTCTGTTACGGACCAGCTTTGGGATTTGCGACAGGGACCAGATCTAGCCACGCCACTGTATGGCCCCTTCCCCTTCTCCCCACACTGCCCATTCTACAAGTTGTTGCTTCGTCAAAAATAGATTTCCATCTCAAGGAGCTAAGACCAGCCGCTGCTCGGCCCCCAAGCTGAGGTCATCGACAAAAGTCAGTGAAGGACAAGGGGGAGGTAAACAAACAGAGCTGCTCAACGTTGCTGGGCCAGACTGAAAAAGGTCTTAGACAGTCTGTTCCCTGCTGCCGCCCTACCATTGGTTCACCTCATCCTTCCTATTGGAAAACAGAACAGGCTGACGTCTGGTCAGGTGCAGGTTGTTTCTGGAGCGAAGGTCGGAGGTCGGAGGTCGTCAATCCTTGGGTCAAGAGTGGGGGTGACGGAGTTGGGCAAGGAGGCGGTGGAGGTGGTGGGGGAAGAGGTGGTGGTAGTGGTGGTGTTAGTGTTGGCTGCTGCCCTTTGGTCTGTCACAAGGTGTATGTATCAGTTCATGGAAATACAATTAAGTAATGGATTTGAACTTGTGGATTGCCTTCTCTGCCCTAGTGGTGATCCCCCCACTCAGCCCAGACACCTCAGACGCGGGGGTGGTGGTGTTGGTGGTGGTGGCTTGCGGGCAGTGGTACTTGGTGGTCCTGCAATGGGCCAGCAGAACTTGGCACTCAGATGAATGTAGACCAGAAATAGAAGAAGCATTTAGGCGAGTTAACTAATCAGAGCTCATTATAGACGATGTCTAGCCAGAACACAAACAGAGGCTCAACAGAGGCTCAGAATGGAGTGACACCGTGTGACAACTGAGCAGGCCCAAGGTTGTTAGCCGTAGCTAACGTAGCAGCAGCACCGGCACAGGATTTCAAAAGTAACAAGTGAACGCCCAGCTTCCATTTAAAAAAGTATTCCATGATGGCCAGCTAGACGTATGCAGTCAGTGTATTCTCTGTATGAACTGTTGAGGAAAGAAAAACTGGCTAGCATATAAAAATAATGAAATATCTAAGCGGCATGAGTATTCGACCATTAGATACAGAAATATTGTTGTTAAAGATAAACCGTTATTCTGAGCCAAAGCCCACTCCAACTGCTAGCTCCCGCAACAGGCCAGTGAACAAGAAAAAAAAATGGTTCTCTACATTAGAATATCGAATTCATCTCTTGGTCTTCGTGCTACATACAATAATAGGGGGTGAATTGAGGGCTAAAAGGCTAAGTCCCATGCAGTGTAACAGCAAGCTGATAATGGAGATAATGGATAAGTGATTCAAATGATGGGTGTGATGGGTCATTTTTTAACACCAGACAGCCATTGCGCTCTGCTCCTACTACCCTTTGAGCTGCACTTGGTTTTAGCCCTGCTTATCTCAAAGAGGTACTAAGACATTTCCAAACAGTGTTGGTAGCTAGCTATCCGACTATCACTGAGATAAAGACGCTCGTAGGCAATGGATTCATTATGTCGCTGTGCACTGCTCCTTTTCTCCCGGAGGAGGATGAGAATGGTGCCAATAAACAGTTTACCTTTGCACCGCACTGTCACTGATGGCCCGGGCAGATGAGGGAAGTAGACAAGATAATAAGAGATAGTGTTTGTAAATATGTGGACCTATTGGTGTGTATCTATGCTGTTGACCCGAAACAAAAAAAACTGCAAAAATGTTGACGCAAAACTGTCAACACCGTTCAGAATAAATATGTGTTTATATAGGTTTACATTTATTTGCATTGCTCCATGATTTCATGAGGATGCAAGAGGCAAGTGCAATCAAACACTATACATTTAGTGTCTCTAATGTGAGACGGTTTTGTCGGTTGGCAACTGTTTATAAAAAATACAACCCTGGCCTTATCTCCACCAGTCGATATAATCCATCGCCTTGACCCATCCCAGAGCTGTTAAGCAATTTGCCCTTCCATAATAACCCCACTTTTGCATCTCAAACACTCCCTCTCTTTCTCTCTCGCTCTCTACCCCACCCTCGTCTGCTCTAATGGGCCGTTTTGCTGCAGGGTCATCAGTGAGGGAGCGGTGGCCAGGTAGGATGATGGGCAGTAGATAGGATGATGGTCACCACAGGTCAGCAGTGAGCTGATGTATAGTTCAGATAGGACGGGGGAGGGGGGAACCTTATCGTTTATATGATCCCAGGCGTCGGCCTCACTGGGGGATATTCTCCTTCGCTGCACAGCAATAATATCTGACTTACAACAAGAGGGGGGACACGTATTTGTTATACACCTGCACACACACACACATGCACACACACACACGTGCGCACGCGCCCACACACACACACAAGAAGCAGCCAGCAGCATCAACATATAGTACCTGGATACACTATGTATTTAGACAGGGAAGAGACATATGGACACATACATATAAATTCATAAAGAGTGGCAGACACGTAAGGGCGGTGTCCATGGTGACGGTGGAGAGGTGTAGGAGGAGCGGCGGGCCGAGTCAACACCATGCAGACAGACGAGGTAAATGGTTGTCTCCGGTGCAAACACAAAAAAGGGTTTAATTTACACAGTCCCTGGTCATTAAAGTGCACAATCAATTTTCCTGGACATCTATATTTTGAACCTGACATGGACTGGAAACGGTCACGCTGCTTTTGTTGTGTTTCAGTGGGAGTCTGGCGACCAACAGACTCCCACTGACTCTATCGGAGACAAAACCGCTTTGTCTCCGATAGATCGGTTGACCGGGCAGGCTCCTTCTTAATCGCTCACAGACACAGATATTGATTAGACAGTGCCGGGTTCGAATTAACGACGGCTGCAAAGGAGATGGGTTTGAGACACCACGAGACGTGCATGGCGTCGCCAGACACACTGCTGGATTTGTTTTTAGCAGGAAGTCAATCGAACAAAGACGGAACATCAACAACAGTAGCTCTGATAACAGCTTCCCCTTGCCTGGTGTTTGTTGTTTTCCTTCTCACTGTTGTCCAACAGAGGGCACCAAGCGCGTTGTTTTGCTCTGAAAGCCCAACAACACACAGACAGACAGACAGAACAGATCGACCAGGAAGTCCCACTCAGGTGGCGTGGTGGCGTGGTGGCTGATAGCGATGACAACTCGATGATGATAAGTGGCCCCATATTGCTTCTGAACTTGCAGATACATTGAATTATTATCTGAAGGAGCGCTTAATAAGCCTTACTCAAAATGGGGATAAGATAACATTGTGCGATATGGTCATGCAATGGTGATAGAAATGTTTATGTCTCACGTCAACATAATATTGCTGCAATTGAGAACAGGATTCAAAGGGAGGAAATGCCACATGGAAGTAGAGTGGCAGCTTTTACAGCCAGTCATACCCCATTGTTTCAGCCTCTCTCCCATTGCAGTGGATCCATCCCAGCTTGCCCTTCCATACTGTTTGTTCAGCCACAGTTATTCCTGGGTTATATGAGGTTACTATAACTTTTTTGAGGGGGGTGGGGGGGGCGTCTTTCACATATTGCAACAATTTTGATGGTGAAGCCCAGATGGTGTTCTATTTTATTAAACAAGATTCATTTTCCACTCATGAGCTGACTGGCGAAGAGGCCATTTTGGGTCCAACTATGACAGGTTGCCGTGTGTTCAGCTGGATTAGGGCTGGCATCTAATCGGGCTGATTTATGCACTACAGAAAGAGACATTGACACGGTGGGAAACATTCATTCTCAGAACATGCTCTTTAAGTCTGGGGAGTGGGGGGGGGGGGGTATTTAGCATACTGCCAGCACGTCTGACCACGAGACAGGATTTCCTGTTTATTAAAACATTAGGTTTAGCGAAGGTCAAGCTTGTGCATCGATGGTAACATTCATATACAGGGGCTCACCCTTACACATTGGAGGTGCAGGTACTGCAAGGTAGGATGGTGGGCTGCAGCAGGGGACAGAGTGGCGGTCAGCACATGTCAGCAATGAGCCGATGTATAGTTCAGATAGGACAGGGGAGGGGGGGTCCTTATCATCTTTGCTGCACGTATTTATCATAAACACACATGCACACACGCGCACCCGCCCATTCATATACAGGGGCATTAAACATAACACAGTAGGATTACATTACACATCAACAGATATCGTGTTTGTCACACGGTTTGATAATCCTTCCAGATATGACTCACAAAAATGACCTGAAATAAAACAATAAAGCAGGCCTGTAGTATAACTGAAAGGCCAAACAACGGCAAAAGCCCTGGCAGCCTTCGTCACCACAGAATAAAGTAGTGACAATCAAAGGGGACGTTTTCCTGCCACTGTTAATGTCTTTACCTCCACCGTGGAAAGAACCAAAAACGCTCCACGTGACGAGGCTCATATCATCTCTGGTGAGATAAGTGTGGGCCTAGCTGAGCCCAGAGAGAGATCTCTATCACTGGGACTCTCCTCCTCACTGCTGGGGCTGAGTGAGTCCAGCCCTCCCATCGTTAGAGACGTAGGATGTGCTCCAAAGCCAACACAGCAACCCCCCAAATACACCACCCCCCTCTGCCTGGAACGCATCTCACACTTTATTGTGAGCAAAGGTCTGCAGCTGCTGGCTCTGAGGGATCCGTGGCTGAATCTTATCTAGCATCAGCCATAAATATTTGACAGAAAAGGGAGACGGACGAGAGACAGACAGGGAAAGACACAGATAGAGAGAGAGAGAGAGTGCGAGAGACAGTAAGACAGACAGACGGAGAGACATTAAGGGAAATACAGAGAGAGTCAGAGACAGAGAGACAGGGAAAGATAGAGGGAGAGAGATAGGAGGGGAGGGAGAGAGAGGGGCAAACGGATAGATGGAAGAGTAAAGGAAATGCGAGGAAGAAAGATAGAGAAACAGAGTGTTAGGTGAGGAAGAGAACCTGATAGAGCCTGGCGAGAGAGAGATAAAGAGTGAGAGAGGTAAAGGCAACAGGGATTACTGGGTGTACACTCCTTTGACTTCAGTGCTCTGAGTTCTCTGGGAGCTTCTTGGTGTCCAGCCTATTAAACTGTTGGCTTAACTGGCCTCTCATCAGTGGAAGAGGGGATTAAGATGTATTTTGAGGTCTGATAAAAAAAAGAAATGTATACTAGTCACAAGACAGACCCTTGGCTGTTGAGCCAATCCCAGCAGTGGCTGTGGGTTAACGGTACCTTGTTCGCCCTCTTGGTTCCCCCCCGTCCATTACAACCTCAGCCCCCTGGCATGGAAACACAGGTGGCACAGCAAATAAACACTGCTAAACTGTCTGGACAGACTCTTTTATATTGAAACAGCGCTCCCATAACTGTCCTAATCAAAGGAAACAAGCCCCGAAATAGATCTCAGGTGGTCCCCAAAGTCGTGGGGGAGAGGAGGGGTGGGGGGACTGTTCTTCCATCCAGCTTTACGTCATTTTCTTTTCTGTATTCCTTTTTTTTTGTTTTGGTAATTCATTCCATATTATGGAAAAAAAGACTGTGCACTGTTTCTCTTCTCCCCGCGCGGTCCAGCCCCTCACACAACAGGAGAAGATTATAGGAAGAGTGGAAAGAATAAAGCTAATTACTCTAGGTATTTCCAACAGGCACTGCTGATTAAAATGTAATTACAAGGCTTTAGAGCTCTGGCCCGGCTGCGATGGCTGGCAAACCATCTCATAATGGCTTACACATATCTGCCGGACCAACTGTGTTGTTGTACCTGAGAGACATCGCAGCAGGGTGTCCGAAGGGTGGGTTCTGATCGCTGGATGAGATTACCGGCGGGTTGACGGAGTTCAAAACATCTGATAGAGGTTTGCTCCATGCCACCGACATATTAACATGGGACTCCTTTATAGGTTTGAGCAGCACTCACCACAAAACCCCATAATGTCCTTTAAAGCAAACAAATGTTCTTTGTATCCCAATAAAAAACAAAGTTATTTCACCTTAAAAAAAAAGGGTTTCTTGAAGTAGCATAACACTAGTAGCGAGATTTTACAAGGACATCTTGCCGTTTAATCACCAATTAACTACTGTAAACTGTTATCTTTGGGGGCATGCACCTTTGAACGCTATCGCAGACTAGGAGGTGCTCACAAAGGGTGGTTAAGTCATAAAATGAGGGGGCTGTTTGACAAAGGCAGATAGGCCTACCTTGTCTGTAGGGCTGAGGTGAAGGCTGCATACGGAGAATAAATAGGGTTCTGATAAGGGGAAGTCTCGCTGCTCCTCTGTCTTGGGTCGATTCTCAGCTTTTCTGTTCATGAGACTCGCATGGACTCTACAACAGATCTACAAGGCAAAAACAAGGAAAACAGCCAATATATCAGGGGGGCAGGATTGGACTAGGGCCTAAGTATGCCTTTACAGCACATCGACTTTGTAAAGATTCATGAAGATCTTTCTATTCCACAAGAGCATCTGCCTCTTGGACACAAACTAACCCCTTTTCAAAAGGCGATTCTAGTTATGCAATATGGCAGTAAAAGTCTAGCCATAAACTACTGTTTATGCCTTGCAATAAATGAAAGGTGCGTTTCCTCATCCAGTTTACAGCAGCCCCTTTCAAGTCTGTTAAGGTTTTATTAAACTCTTTTTAAAGACTGCCAGTAAAAATATCAATGTAAATGTTTTGAATTAAAAAGTAAACACAGGATCTCTGGGGTTTAACAGGGACGTATTGCTTATTGTGTGTGAAACTCGGTTGTGTTTAAAAAATGTATACTTCTTAAGTTGGTTTATTTGGTGTTTCAGATAATCCAATCAGTGTGTCCTTCCTATCTCCTCCCGGGACCTGGATATTAGGGTAAACGTGTGATTCTGTATAGCGGGCAGCTGATGACAACATCGTCCTCAGGAAGAGCGGGTCGTTCCAAGGGGGCGTCCGAGGGGAGCTCTTTGACCTGTAAACACGGTTGACAGAGTGCGGCTCACTAACTGTCACAGAAGCGTTGCGACGTTCAAGGAAGTGTCATTGTGATGATCGATTTTTTTATACAATTGTTTAAAAACGATAACAATTGTTTCTATGCTAAGTTCCTTAACAAGCTCAAGAGTTCAGCGGCAGGCTGACTTCCTATGTATATAAGAAGCTACAAGCCAGGGGTGTGTGTAGGTGTGTGTGTTTGTGTTTGTGTGTGTGTGTGTGTGTGTGTGTGTGTGTGTGTGTGTGTGTGTGTGTGTGTGTGTGTGTGTGTGTGTGTGTGTGTGTGTGTGTGTGTGTGTGTGTGTGTGTGTGTGTGTGTGTGTGTGTGTTTGGATGGATGGAGGCAGGTCGCTGGGCCGAGCTACAGAGGTGATTTAATGCAGCGAGCATTTAGAACAACAAAGCCCAGACAAAAGCAGCTACTTGGAACTCTCTTCAAAGCGGCCGTATGCTAACCACTTGCAGAGAGACATTCTTTAGAGTCGTGATCATTTGAACAAGGGGCGGGTAGGGAGATGGAGAGCAGGGAGGAAGAGGAGGATGAAGACGGAAGACGAGAAGGGAAAGGAAAGCCAGGGAATGGAGAGGAAGTGAAAGGAGAGGAGAGGAAAGAAAACGGCAGGAAGTGAAAGGAAAGGAAGCAGAAATAAAGAGATACGAAAGGAAAGCTGGAAAGCAGAGGAAGGAGGCGGTGTAGAATGACACAAAACAGTCAGACTCCCGGGATTTCACTGCACCGTGAAGAGATCGCTGTGGGAGAGAACTCCCCAGCCGCATTGTAGGACAGAGATCAGACCTTTCAACTCACTCAGCGCGGCCTGTCTGCCTGACGTGCCCCGCTCTGTTCCTGGGTTGCTCAGCGGCTCAGTGACTGCTCTCCTGTCCAGTCTTGAAAGAGCAGTAATTCACCACAGGGTCACTTGGTTTCCCTCGAAGGTTCAGATGACCATGAAGCACCGTAGTCACCGACTACCAAGCCAAGAAGCTTCTTATTCTTCTCCTTCTTCTTCTCCTTCTCCTCTCATCAGTTGGGTCAGTTCAGTTCTTTAACCGCAAAAAACTAAAGCTCCGGCTCTGGCCCACTTCAACCTGCTGGATTAGATCTGCTGGCAGGCAGATCTGAGAACCTTTAGTTTAGTTCATTTGTACACATCAGAACGTGAAATAATAAACCCCTTCAAAGTATCAATACTTTAAAGCCATATCTAATGATAGCCCGAGGTTTATAGAACGGCAGCTTTTGTTGGAAGAATGAATGGCGGAATCTTCGAGACGCGTCATTGATCCATTCTGTTTGATTATGTGCCCAGTACTCAGCATCATAACCCAGCCTTTGTGTACTGTAGGGGCACCAGATGGATTGCAAACGGGCATCGAGTCAAAGTCTTCTATACTTGAAATGCCACTAATGCAAATAAGATGTCCTTATTTAGGTTGATGGATTAAGTCACCCGTCTTTCATACTTCCACATGAGATAAACATTCATTCATTTCATGGCACCGGGCCCCACCGAAGCAACAAGAGTATATCGTGTCGTCAAGCACAGCACGCCCTCTAAACACACACTCTATACAACTCATGTATACACACTCACGCATGTATGGAGGACAGGGGAGAGGAGGGGGGGGGTCCAGGGGGTGCCCCAAGAAGTTAACACAGTTAACACAGCTCCATTCCGCTATAACATTTCAAGGGGGATCACGTAAACCCACATACAAGATATATTTCTGCAACATTAAAAGCTTGAAAACCTAGCCGGTAACTCATGCTTGAAAAAACATGCAGCAACGGCCTCAATGCTGCCGCCAGAAGACCTGGGTGTTTTACCCCCTAATTATTTTGCCAGTCCCACTTGGTGCCTCGCGTAGTGATTAATCAGAGTTAAGCATAGCCAACCATCAACTCGGGCATGTTTTGCATTTCCCTCTGATGGCGGAGGATCTGTCTGGGGCCTGGCTTCGAGGCCTTATTACAAGTTAATTGAAACCTTGTTTAGGAATACCAAGGTCAACATTTCCAGCCATGTTATCCCAATTAGTCTGCAATGAATCCCTTTAAACAGGGGGTATAGAGTGGCCGACCCAATGTGCTACTTGAATTCCCTGTGGGACACCCACATGCATGGCCTGACAGGGAGGGAGGCTGGAAAGAGGTTGGAGAGTGGTTGGAGGCAGGGTTTGAGGGAGGTTGGATGGAGGCTGGAGGCAGGGTTTGAGGGAGGTTGGATGGAGGCTGGAGGGAGGCTAGAGGGAGGGTGGATGGAGGCTGGAGGGAGGCTGGAGAGAGGTTGGAGGGAGGCTGGAGGGAGGCTGGAGGGAGGTTGGATGGAGGCTGGAGGGAGGCTAGAGGGAGGGTGGAGGGAGGCTGGAGGGAGGCTAGAGGGAGGGTGGAGGGAGGCTGGAGGGAGGCTAGAGGGAGGGTGGAGGGAGGCTGGAGGGAGGCTAGAGGGAGGGTGGAGGGAGGCTGGAGGGAGGCTAGAGGGAGGGTGGAGGGAGGCTGGAGGGAGGCTAGAGGGAGGGTGGAGGGAGGCTGGAGGGAGGCTAGAGGGAGGGTGGATGGAGGCTGGAGGGAGGCTGGAGAGAGGTTGGAGGGAGGCTGGAGAGATGCTAAACGGAAGCCGGAGGGGGGTTCAAGAGAGGCCAGAGGGAGGCTGGGGGAAGGTGGAAGGGGAGAGGGATGAAAGAGGATAGAGAAGCAGAGTTAAAGTGCTTCTAAGTTCCCAGTTTCCTCCTAGAGTAGGGCATGTGTTGTCCAGAGTAACAATAATCATCTTAAAAAGAACAGTTTAATCAGTATTTCAATTGCTTGTATCAAAAAAAGGGAAAGAGTTTATTTCTTAAACTTTGTTTTTGTGTATTCATTTTATTTACTTTGTTTTAAGGTACAATGAGTACAATGTTTGCTACTGCAACATGTTTAATATTTTAAATTGGTATTTGTTGCAGTTAAACACTAGGTTGAGGAAAACAACCATTTACCAGATATTAAATAGCTCACAATAAAATATTTTGGTCTTAAATGTTAAAAAAAAAACATTATACAAATTAAACAAACTAATGTTGACAAATGATTGATGAATAACATTTTTTACATGACGCATGAATGTTTTCCCACTGTAAATTCAATCACATTTCCAGTGTTATTAAACTTTATTCTTGGGAGTGTGAACCAATGCTGGACAGAACAGTGATTTCTAGCCAAGAGATCTCAAGCCAATAAGAGATTTTGAGCCAAGTCAATGCATTTTCAAGTGACCAATGTAGCCAGTTTTAAAACCTACTAAAACCGCAAACAGATTATTTTCAATGACGATATCTTTCTACTTTCTACGTTTTTTTCTTTCGTCAAAGGTCATTTCACATAACAGCTTAAATCTGTACTTCGGCGATTATCTAAAATGATCACGAAAATGATTAGAGATGGTAGAGGTGCTTCACATGGCTTCACTGTCTCTCTCTTCAAACAATGTCCCCCTAAGCCTGCATCGATATGTTCCCACCATTGTTCTCCACACACCAAATTGATTTACAGCGAAAAATGCCTGGGTTGATTGAGTCTCAGTCGTGGGTGGACAGGGTTTTTTTTTTTTATTCCAAAGACACGCTCATATTTTCCCAATAATTTTGACGAAAGCGAGGCCTGGACAGAACACAGTCGCACGGTGCAAGTTTAATACCGCTTGTATGTGTTGTTTACAAGCACCAGCACAGCGGTCTCGCTTGGAAACATCATCATCTGATGGTCGGGGCCTTCTGCTTCAAGGTAGGAGACGTTGCTTGTTTTCCGATCTGTTCTGTGTCACAGAAATGTGCATGGACTTAAAGTGGTGGTCATAGTCAATTGAGCCTTGGGTTGCCTGGGGGCATTTGAAATGGCACAGACGGAACGTTCAAAAAACACTGGAGTCCTTGAGGTCTGAAATGTACAGACTCCGAGCTTATATAAGCCTTGTGGTGTTTTGCTACGATTTCTATCCACAAATATCTGCAAATCAAAGATTATGAAGCAAAGCACTACACTTGCCAGTGTACAAATGACTTCATGGTTCCTACAATAAATCCATACAGCGACCCTTTGCAAAGATGAATGAGTGTAAATGATTGTGATCTCAATGAACTGTATGACTTAAAGATTATTGATGCTAGCTTTCGAAAAGAAAATATTTTTCCTGTAACTCATCTTAAATTGAGTGAAACCAGAGTCTTCCGTGAAAGAGACAAGAGGCTATGACTGGAAAGGGGGAAACAACACACGAAGATTTTTTTTTAAAAATGTAAGCGCAGCGCAGGTCAGAGGTTAAGATTCCAGCAGGCAGCTATCAATATCCCGATCTGTCCACTCTGAGTAATGGCATGGAGCTACAATGAAGCGGTTATTGGTGGGGGGTTCCCTGCTGCGGTTTTATGGCTTCCAAAAACACCAGCAGATAGTGTCATTACCCTGCCATTGAGCAAACCACGTGGAGCCCCACAGGTCCTTCTTTCAGTGCATTTCCACTCCAAATACACAGATCACAGCGCAGGGTTAGGAAAGCAGTGGCTATGTATTTTGGCAGGTGGAATATATTCTGAAAGAGCAACAATCCACTATATTTAGTTTCTGGTGGCTGAGGGAGCTGAGAAAACCGAAGATCAGGTATACAAACACAAGCACGGGTTTGCGACATGGGGGGCTGGGGGGTGCCGGGCCTTGGACGCAAGATTAAAACAAACAAGACAACTACAGCCCTTAAGACTGATATTCAGTTATGCAAAGTGGGTTTTAACTGAATCCAAAACATTGATTTGTGGTGAAGCACCACAAATTGGTGTAAATGCAACACCTACACAGAGCTGTGATGTTAGAACGGGGAACTGCTGCCCCATAATCCCGGGGCTGTGATGGTCTACCCCTGGTCTGCCTCCGGTCCACCTTAGGTCTACCCCTGGTCTGCCTCTGTGCAGCCTCCTGCCTGCCTCTGGGCTACCTCCGGTCTGCCTCCGGTCTACTTCCGGTCTCCCTCCTGTCTACCTCCGGTCTCCCTCCTGTCTACCTCCGGTCTGCCCCCTGTCTACCTCCGGTCTCCCTCCTGTCTACCTCCGGTCTCCCTCCTGTCTACCTCCGGTCTCCCTCCTGCCTACCTCTGGGCTGCCTCCTGTCTACCTCCGGTCTCCCTCCTGTCTACCTCCGGTCTCCCTCCTGTCTCCCTCCTGCCTACCTCTGGGCTGCCTCCTGCCTACCTCTAGACAACTGAGCGGCCGGGAGGGTGGTGGAGAGATTTACTGCTGGGCGCAGTAGCGCTAGCAGTCTATGCTGAGCAGTAGGGGAAGTTGATATTGTTTACATATAATCTGCTATTCACAAAACCTTGAGAGAAGAAAGTCATGTAATACGCGTATTAAAAGTAAGTGTAGCAGAAACAGGGGAACTGGTGCGCTGGCAGCTCGCAGGGAGCGCGCTCTGACTCCGGCGCCAAGAAGGCCTGTGGCGAGAAAGCAATGGATACGGACGATATTCCAGAAGGTACTCTTGAACAACAATAGCCCACATTTAGACACGTATACCGCAAGGCTTCGGACAGGTCCAGAGAAAATAGGGGGGGCAGGCTTTCTGTGTCCGTATCGATTGGAGCACTGTGCTGAACACGATGAAGTATATAATATAGGAGTGTTTCTGCCCGGTTGTTTTTTTTGCACACAAACAGGACACACGTTAATGTCGGTGTGCATTTCTTCGAATACGTGCGTTATAAATGAATGGCATGGTGGTTTTACATTACACACGCTGTTCACAAATGAATCCATCAAAATACATAACACTTGTCAAAACATTATTTCGGTTTGACAAGTGGAGACGCTTAAACTCAGTCTGAATTACACGTTAGTGCTGTAAGTTAGTAAGTGACGTCGCCCTGGGGGTTAAAACAAAACTGCCCTGGTGGCCAACGTGCTGTTGTTAAAAAAAGATGACTTGGTGAAGTCAGAGTTTCCCTGTTAGGCCCACCAGTCGATAGTGAGTCCCTCCCAAAGGGAGGGGGCCGAGTTATACACCCTGCAAGCAGAAGAAGGCCAGCCGTCATCTAAGCCCTTTGGTGTGTCGCAGATGTTGCAGAGTGACAGAGGTGAGAAGTGATCCAGAGAATTAAGGGAAAGCTTCTTAAAGAGTCTCCAACATGTTATCAAAGAGGATCAGGCAAATATGTCCTGATGTGCACACCATGGCACAGAGAATGGTCCTTCACAGTTTCTCACCAATCATGGCAGAACACTAGAATTTTTTTTCCTGAACATTCTAAACCTTAGTTTTTACAAACACATTTTTAATCATGGTTCAAGTTCATAGGGGAAAAATAAGGTATGATTAAGAAATGTCTGAGGTACTAAGAATAAGTACCTTCAAAGATAAACTATGAACCTGATAATGCAAGCAACAAATTAAAGAAAATAGGGATATAATGGGGGGAGGGAGCCCAGCGGAAAAGGGTGTTCTTTTTAAGGAAACTAAATTTCTGACTGAAACCAAGCAATCACCACATTAAAGGGCTCCCATTTTTTCACCGACCACCGGTATGCATACTGGATGCCAGGACAGTGTTTTCCATTAGATTTTCCTGTTTTTTTAGTTGATCTGGCAAATTAACTTACAACAGCCAGAGCACAATATGCAGCCTGGAAGGGAGCATAGCAGCAAATTGCATTTATCAAAAACACTCACTTGGACTGTTTACTTTACATGATCTAGTAAAAAAACGCTCACGCAGCAAGTTGTTCAGTGATTGCATACGGATGCAGGAGAACAGTAAGCCCCCAAAAACAACCGCCCAAGCCACATGAAGGAGGCCCACATTTAGACGCCATCACTTTCACTTGTTTATCATGGCAATTTATTCACGGTATCTTTGTGACACCGTTTTTTTCCATGCAAGCCCCCAGGACGGCTCGTCCCCATCGCTGCATTCTTCCAGGATTCCCAGGCTTGTGAAAGTTATCATCATATCCTCAACAAATGTCATTCCCGTAGCTTAATATAAGGGCACGTATTAGTCATTCATAGTATACAGCAAACGCAACTTTATTTATGGAGTGGTTTCATTGAGCTCTGCTGGGCTAGAAACAATCAGACCAAGGTTGTCTTGTAAAGAACAAAGCGTTGTAAGGTTGCCAGAATTAGCAGCGGCCTCAACTCAGAGCACTTTGTTTTATTTCTTTCTTCCTCTCTTTTTGGCACCACACCGTGCTTGTGTTTCGTCAGACGGTGAAGATGACCTTGCGCAAACACAGACAGAGCACTGCTGTCCGACACGTCCTCTCGCTTTTATCTGTCCTCTTCTCCCGGGAGCCGCTGGTCCAGCGGCCATATAACTGCCACTGCTAAGTCTCAAGGAGATCATCCGCTACCATCAGTAGGAGGTCCACGGGCCTAGCGCTGCTCTCCTAACAGGAAAACGCAGAGTTAGATCAAAGGCTTTCCGTAGGGTTTCAGTATTTTATGTGAACGAGTCCTGTCCAAAAGCGACGGATTGAGGCTGGATGAGAACATGGATGACCCTGTAAAAGGCACCACCACCAGCTGCACGGAGAAGCTCCTGATGAACTTTGCAGACTCTTTGGCTGCGAAAAAGAAAGAAAGAAAATGGGTATATATATCTATATATATATAGATATATATACCCTTTTTCTTGCTCAGTCAACCTCAGTCCCAGCCAGCTCGTGTTCGCTGGAGTCATGGTCCCCCAGCTTTTACAGCGCTCTTTAAATCACCAAGTGCTTGGCAAAAAAATGGATGGGTGTCCAAAAAGTGAAACAATGCAGTCAGGTAGGTAATGGGGCGCCTATGTTTTTTAGTCCAGAGACCACCCAGCCGGCAGGAGCAGTTGCAGTTCTGGGAAAATGGCATCTGTTTAGAACAGCAAGACTGAAGATAGTCAAGGCACTGGTCAGCAGCTCTGATTAAAGATGTTCTTACAGTGGAACTCACAAAAGAAAACATTTGGTTTAAGGCACAGAGCCTATCTTACTTTTAGTCTGCTAATGTTCTCCCTCGACCGTTCATTCATTATTGTTATAAGAATTTGAGACTTTGTGTGTGTGTGTGTGTGTGTGTGTGTGTGTGTGTGTGTGTGTGTGTGTGTGTGTGTGTGTGTGTGTGTGTGTGTGTGTGTGTGTGTGTGTGTGTGTGTGTGTGTGTGTGTGTGTGAGTGTCTGTGTGCCTGCTGTGTGTTTTTGCCTGCCTGCGTGTGTCTGCCATGCATGCGTGTGTTTGTGATTGTGAATGTGCATATCTACTTTGCATGCGTAAATAGTTGAAGGTTATAGGGGACCCTGTTCTTCAACAGAATTTAACAGTAGAGCCATCAAGTAAAAGGAAGTGACCTGGTAGTACTGTCCAGTGCCTGGGATTTAAATTTTGAAATTAATTGAAATCCCTTGATTACAGCAACCAGTGAGCCTGAGCATCATTGAGCAGACTAAAGAGGATATACTCCTATTCCCTATCCCTAGAAATTGTCTTCTTTGTTCTCCTGGAGTGCTTATAAGGTCAAAGCATTTAAAGGAAATTCAACGTAAAAATACTAGTCTGGTATGGAGAGATGAGTTTATCATTTTACAACCGATTGCGGCAACATAAGAATCTACACATGTCATGTTCTCAACAGGAGACCGTACTTAAAAGCGTGCTTACTTTTGCAGAATGCAGGACTCTTGGAACCCAAAGTCTTCATCCAGCCGGACTCCAAATCAGCGAGTTTTGCATGACCTTCTCCACCGAAGAGACATATTCCAGCCACCATCTCTCGGTGGACTCGACTCATAAAACCCAGATAGTGCAGACCCTTCAGGGTTGAACTGAACACTCCGGCCATTGGGTTGTGCAACAAAAACACAAAGTGTTGAAAGGCCTTCTTTGAAATAAAAAAAAGGCCCAGTTAAAATTGTTTCATAGCTATGCAGAAACAGGTGTGGGTTAAAGAAGGACAAAGGGATGTAGTATACCAAGAATTTATATTTATATATTTAAATGGTTAAATAAAAAAATAAGAAAATGTTAAGCAGGTTACATTTGGTCAAACTTTTATTTTGAATATTTAAATGTCCTGTTGAATATGGGTCCAACACCCATAACTATGGGAACAGGAAAAAATACTTCTGAACGTTATAAAAATGCCCCCATGATGTTTTTAAGTTTATTGATAACATCTGATTCATTTTGGTGCATTGTTGCTCGTGAGAATCAACCCAGGACTGTCAAGTGTGCCCAGATGAACCCGTTTCATGCAGTGCAGGCTACACGCAAACGCACACACACATTTTTTCCACAATTTAGTATTTTCTTACAATCACTGACAGTTGGACAAGTGGTGTTTAAGCATGTGTAAAATTACAGATGTTGTTTCTTGTTAGAACCTCAAACAATTCCAGTTGACAGGCGCATTTTACTGGCAAATCGGTGCGCTAATTAGTTGATTCAGCCAGTGTAGTTAGCGGATTGTTTGGATTTCAATCAGTCAGTCTTCATTATGCAAAACATTTAAAAAACATATTATCTTACAATGATAATAATAATAATAACACAAATCTCTAAATGCGTACAAAGGAAAATAAAATAAAACGAAAATAAAACATAAAAAGTACAGTAAAGTATAAACGATTCCTCTTTCAGCAGCCAATGAGCTAGCCGGTCCAAACCCAACAGGGGCAAACTCGTGTCAGTAGGCCCATAGTCATCCTGGTCCCCCCCCCGGTCCAGCAGAATATGACTCACGGACAGCGGTGGCACAGGGATAGCGAGCAGGTTTGGAGGGACGGAAGGGAAATTCCCGTCTACGGATGGCCAAAGACACCAGCCTCAGCCAAGCGCTCCGGCAGAATGTGCACTTCATTAGCGGTGGAGTGCCTGGGAGCGCCCGGCCGGGCCAAGTTCTGTGCGGCCCGGGAAAAACTAATAAAAGTCTGTGCCTAAAAACCAGGACAAGCCGCGGAGCGCGAGACCCAGGACCGGCTCAGAGGATGGGAACTCTCCAGAACAATGATAACTTTAAATAAGTAAAATAACATAGGTTTCTGTACCCGTCGATTTGTCCCTCTATGTATCTCCCTCTACCTGTCTGTCTGCATGTATCTAAATTATACCTATCTATCTATCTATCTATCTATCTATCTATCTATCTATCTATCTATCTATCTATCTATCTATCTATCTATCTATCTATCTATCTATCTATCTATCTATCTATCTATCTATCTATCTATCTATCTATCTATCTATCCATCTATCCATCTATCCATCTATCCATCTATCCATCTATCCATCTATCTATCTATCTATCTATCTATATATATATATATATATATGTATATATACATGTTCATTTATATCACTCTGTTGTTTTGTCTTCCAGTCTGCCTGTTTGAAAGTCACAATCACCACACGTTATTCTTGGGAAAGTGAGTCGGCAGTTCCCGAGAACTCTGAATTACACAGTATTTCAGATGGAAGATTTCCAGGATGATTGGCTACATGTAATGGCTTATCCTTTACCACTGTAGCTTGGTGGGGGAAAAACCTGGGATGTTTTAGCTAAGCCCAACACTAGCCACACACTCAGCTCCCATAAAACACAAGCCGCTTCAATGTCTCAATGGATACTGCAACACTTACACCACGCAACGTTGCTGGAGCCATGTACAGTGAAACGCTGTTGAAACAGCCCAATGGGCTTTACGGAGACATTAAAACCTGGAAGGGGGAGCAGGGAGCAGGGAAATGGAGTGGATGCATAATATTTATGAAATTCCAAAGGGTTTGGAATGAGAGGTGTTCTCACACAGAGACGGATGATTCAGACTATCTTACATTTTCCACCATTAAGGAAAAGAAGAGGAAAACATAAATGCTTACACACACGGACATGGACACACATACACGCACACACACACATACAACCACAGTATTTACGACCAGGCCTGTCCTCATCACCATTGAGAAGCTCTTGGCTAGAGGATGCTGGGGTCTGGACTCAGCAGACACCTGGACTGTTATGATCCCCACAGCACACTTCACTCACTGGAACCAAGACCCCATTTCCACATTTCCACAAGCATCTTCGGCTCCTCCCTCCCTCCTGCCTCCCTCCCTCCTGCCTCCTTTCCTTCTCCCTCCTTACCTCCTCCATCCCTCCCTTCCTCCCTCCCGCCCCCCTTCCTCCCTCCCACCCTCCCTCCTCCCTCCCTCCCTCCCTCCCTCCCACCCTCCCTCCCTCCTCCCTCCCTCCCTCCCTCCCTCCCTCCCTCACTCTCTCCTGGTCCCTTCCCTTCCCTCCTGCCTCCCTCCCTCCCTCCTCCCTTCCTCCTCCCTGCCTCCCTCCATCCTCCCTCCTCACCCGTGTCTCCCTCCCTCACTCCCTCCTGCCTCCCTCCCTCCCTCTCTCTCTCTCTCCTGGTCCCTTCCCTCCTCCCTCCCTCCTCCCTGCATCCCTCCCTCCTCCCTCCTCCCTCCTCCCCCGTGTCTCCCTCCCTCCCAGTGTCTGTTCTCTCCAATGGTAACAAAGGGCCGGCCCCGGCGGTATCATTTTACGACTCCATGACATCACAGGGTAAGGCGGCGGGGTATGCGTGCCCCCCTGGTCCGGACTCCCGACCCTCCTAGTCCCAGCAGTTCCCTTCTGGGTCGAAGCCCTGAGTAACCCCAGGTGACCCGTTGCATCCCAGCGTCTGACTCCTTGGCCGGAGGTCAGGAACGTAGCCCCCCCCCCCCCCCCCCCCCCAATGGAGCCAGAACCATTTCACCAATGTTTTGGCTGAGGGTGGATTTCCTTCAGCACCTTTGGCACTCTTTTTTTTCACAAATGGTTGCAAACATTTGATTATTCATGATTAAGTTGAGCCGTTGAGTTACGTTACGAGTTTTTCTCAGGACTAATTTTGCTGTGTCAAGACCGTTTGCGATCCACCAGGCCAATAAGCAGGATATCCTCTAAGTGGTCAACCGCCATTACGTCGCCATAGCTACTCCGACGCCCATCCCATGATTAACTCTGGCATCTCCGCACCGCTGGCACAACAATGGCCGCCACAGTTGGTATGTGCTCCGTTGACTGTAGCAAAGTGGAATCGAATGACTTTTAACTGCAACATAAACCAGTGAGAGAGAGAGAGAGAGAGAGAGAGAGAGAGAGAGAGAGAGAGAGAGAGAGAGAGAGAGAGAGAGAGGGAGAGGGAGAGAGAGAGAGAGAGAGAGAGAGAGAGAGAGAGAGAGAGAGAGAGAGAGAGAGAGAGAGAGAGAGAGAGAGAGAGAGAGAGAGAGAGAGAGAGAGAGAGAGAGAGAGAGAGAGAGAGAGGGAGAGAGAGAGAGAGAGAGAGAGAGAGAGAGAGAGAGGGAGAGAGAGAGAGAGAGAGGGAGAGAGAGAGAGAGAGGGAGAGAGAGAGAGAGAGAGAGAGAGAGAGAGAGTGATCCCCAGCTGTGGAGCCGCGTGGACACGCAGCTCCTCCTGCTCTCTGCTGCTTACTGGGCCACTGGGCCGCGCTCAGCGCTGTAATGAGGAGCATTCATCTCCGCTTCCTCCCTGCGGTCACTGAGACAGCATCTGGTGACTGTAGCTGGAACCCGAACCCCCCATCCCCCTCCGCCACCATCACCACCACCACATGCAGAAAT
>NC_082392.1:14502475-14507936 GCF_031168955.1 Gadus macrocephalus | reverse complement strand
GTACACAAATACACACACCAGGACGCATGCAAATACCCACACAAACACACACACACACTATATACCATACACATACCGAACAGATCCGTATGCACGCACACAGACACACACACACACTAACACATTTAATCAGCCCCAAGGTCTCAGATGCACAACAGCTAAATAAAAACACACAAATTAGCCATGTGGACCGTGGTAAACATTTCCAGCTCCATTCTCCGGGCCAGCTGGAGCCTTCCAGGGCTTCAGTTGCTACGGCGCTAGTGTGCAGCCCCGTTCAGCCGACATGTGGCAGCGTAGAGCACCCGAGGCCTGAACTCAGTAACAGTCACGCCAGAGGCCCTGAGTTACGAGTGTCACCTCTGGTGTTGTTATGGCGGCTGAAACACAGGTAATGTGACCAAACATCTTTCCCCGACGACGCCTGACTGTTCTCTGCTCCGGCTGTGACCCTCCCGAGGTCGACCGGGATGTTTTAAACATCCCAGCGCTGCGCTTTAACGTCTTTTCACACATTGCGGTGCCCTTTCTCTTCAATCTGGTGTGCATTGGCCGTTCCAGGTCACAGTGTAAGACTGTATCGGCTGTGCCAGATGACATAAAAATAAAATAAAAAGTGTTCTTTATTTATGGGTTCATTTATAATTACCCATTGCAGCGTAGCCTGGTGGGGGGGGGGGGGGGGGGGGGGGGGTTATCGTAATCCATTTCTATGTTTAAATCAGTAATACATCTACCATGAGCATGAGTGCAGATTTATAAATCTAGAAGTCTGAATAATTATGGATGTGAAACTTTTATGGCATCTTTTAAGCGCTCCCAGGGCTGCGGAACCAGGATCGGGGCCCCAGGAGCTCCCAGAAGGCCCTCCATGAACATCAGGCTGCGCTCTGAGCCCGGGGACCGCATTCCGCTCCACGTTGCTGAGCTATAGAACCACCAGCTTCTCTTCCACATGTGAAATCAATACCACTTCATTTATGGGCAATTCTCACTAGTGACATCAAATCTAAAACATATTGCCAAAAGTAATAATACCCTTTTGCTCTGTTTCTCTCACTCCTAAAAAGATTTTCAAAAAAGTTCTAGCCTATATGGAGAAGGCGAGTAGCAGAAGCGATGTCAAAAGGCAAAGAACCGAATGCTGAAATGGAGTGGCTGAGGTAGCACGATCATGATTAAAAATGAATGAACGCGATTGCAATTTCTATTTGCCGATGCAGACGGTCAAAGAGATCCTGAAAACGATTTTAATTTCACGGCCAAGCGGTGAGAAGGTGTGACGGGAGCTGCTGGAGAGTGTTAGATGCTGGAAGGCCCTGGGCCCACCACCAGCTCTCGGCCCGCCTCTAGGTGTTTCATAATGAAGCCTCGGTTCATCCAGACCAGTACACTGGCCCAGATTATGGGCTTCCCAGACCAACCCCAGAGTCTGCTAACGTTCATAAAACACAATGTTGGAACACACATCCACAATCCGTTCCTCGTATGCACGCGCTGCTGGCTAGAACACCTCTGGAGCAGCGATGGTTCTTCTACTTATCTTCTCCTCCTTCCCTTTCTTTTTATTCTGTTTCCTTTGGGAAAGTGTTGAAATCATTGTGTGTGGTGAAGTGCGATGCAAACGCTAAAGCTACCTTATGCTACCTAAACACAAGAAATCACCAAGCTAGTTTTCACCACAGTCTCATTGAGAGTGTTACAGGATACATTTTAAAAACACCGGCACAATTCAATTCAGTGTGTGTCCTGTGGTGAGTGCTGGAGTCAGAACCTCCGCAGAGGTGAGAAATATTTGATTTGTGAGCTGCTTCAACACTGCGATCACACCTCTTTCTCTCCTTCGCTATGCCTAATTACGCCATTCGAGTCGCCAATGACTACACTGGCTGTTTCCATGTGTAAGAGGGGACTGGGGAAGCGGGTTCTCTTCCCAGAGCACTGGTAAAGAGCGTTTAACCGGAGTCCTGGGCACCATTCTGAGGACAAGACAGCCTAGTTTACCCCAACATTTCCACTTCCATCGGATACACAGCGGCAGCAGCAGCACAAACTCCTGCCGCAGAGAGGCAGTTTTCCATCCACTTGAAGCCCAGTAATACCCCAGCTGTGACTCCACATCCTCCTTATGGGAGGAGGCTTTTTTTTTACGACAAGAAAAGCCAGTGTTGGTATAAAACAGGTCATTGGGACCTCCCCGAGACCAGTTGGTTTGGGGCCTGCCTGCCGTGCCAAATTACACAGCAGTCAAAGTACCCACTGCCTGCACCAACACCACCCTTACCTACAACAACAGTAACTTTATTTTCCCTCCAACATCATAAACAGCTTAAACTGTGTTTAAAAGGCACCAATACATGGGCGGACATTTATGAAGAAATTTGAAAAAATAAAACAAATATTTTCCCCTGTACAACTAAGGTTGACTGTAAATAATGTATTCAGGAGCTCATGACGTAGTCCTCGTGGTGGTCATGTTTTTCTCCCTGGCCGCGAGTTGTGAACACGCATCTCATAAATGCATCAGTGGAGGAGGGTGATTTACAGGGGAAGTGATTATGGGACTGGCTGATGAGTCAGCAGAAGCAAATCCCCCAAAGTCTGCACCTGTAGACATTGCTGTTACAAACACACGCACACACACACACACACACACACACACACACACACACACACACACACACACACACACACACACACACACACACACACACACTCACAAACACATGTTAGTCAATGGATCAATGTTTGTGTGTGTGTGTGAGTGTGTGTGTGTGTGTGTGTGTGTGTGTGTGTGTGTGTGTGTGTGTGTGTGTGTGTGTGTGTGTGTGTGTGTGTGTGTGTGTGTGTGTGTGTGTGTGTGTGTGTGTGTGTGTGTGTGTGTTTGTGTTTGTGTGTGTGTGTGTGTGTGTGTGTGTGTGTGTTTGTATGTGTGTGTGTGTGTGCTTGTGTGTGTGCGTGTATGCATGTTAATGCAAAATAGTCCATTAATATCTGAAATACAAATTATGCCAATAATATAATCTGTAAGTCTATTCATCAAAAGTTGTACTTAACAGGAAGAAGGACGGATGAATGATTTAAGTGATAGGAGTAACTCCATTGACAAATGGAACTGTATTGATATCATGTGTAAGGTATAAAGATGGTACTGTATTAATTTTAGTAAAGGTTGGAATAGGAATCATGGTTTCACCCTCCAGATCTACAGGTCCTGCGCTGCCAAGCGGCCTATTTTCTGACCGTGTGGAGAGGTTATAGACTGTGTGTTTTAGAGAGAGAAAAGCCATTTCCTCTCTTTTTGATCAGCTCAAACATCTGGCACTTTACAGGAGAAAAGGAAAGACAGGGGAGCAGGGCAATATGATGAAAGCAGACAAAGTAATTGCTAATACCGATACCATTGATGTAGGCAAAAGTGATCTTCTGATTTAATCCTACACTTATTCAGCAATTATTAAAAGTTTGGATCGGAAAAAAAAAGCTTACGTATTTGTTTCCGCTCTGCTTTCTCTCCCCTTTCTTTCTAAGTTCATCCCTTTCCACCTACCTTGCGTTTTCCTCATTTAACCTATTCTCCCTTGCTTCCATTCCTAGACAGCCCGGGACCTTGTGAAACGCCGCTGACGACAGACCGGACGGGGCTCTGTGTGGCTGTGTGATTTATACCACCGCGTCTCTCATCAGCCCATTAACAACTCGTGCAGCGTGGCCAGGAAACCAGCGTCACAGGGGAGCTTTACTGTCCGTCACTAATTCAGCAAGACGTGGTGAGGGAGAATGATCCTAGCGGGTAAGAGGATCACCGGTAGCACCGTTACACCTGCTGAGAGGATTCAGTAGAAGCGAAGGCCCTTCACTCACTGCTAATGCCCCGCTGGGACGCAATGGCTGTAGATGAATGGAACCAAAGCAGTACTGACATCAGAGCAGGACTGATGTTGGAGTACACTGATATCAGAAGCGTACTGACATCAAAGCAGTACTGACATCAGAGCAGGACTGATGTTAGAGTACACTGATATCAGAAGCGTACTGACATCAAAGCAGTACTGACATCAGAGCAGGACTGATGTTAGAGTACACTGATATCAGAAGCGTACTGACATCAAAGCAGTACTGACATCAGAGCAGGACTGATGTTAGAGTACACTGACATCAGAACAGTACTGACATCAGAGACGTACTGAGAACCAAACAGCATTGACATCAAAGCAGTACTTACTAACATTAGAGCAGTACTGACATCTGTGCAGTGCTGAGCTTTCATTGAACTTTGATGATATTAGTTGTACTGTAGCGGCGGCAGTAGCTCAGGAGGTAGAGCGGGTTGGCTGGTGACCGGAAGGTTGCTCGTTCGATCCCCGGCTCCTCCTAGCTGAGTGTCGAGGCGTCCCTGAGCGAGACGCCCCGCCCTGACTGCTCCGGACAGAGAGGTGTGGCGTCCCCTGTCTGTATAAGCTATCGAAAGGAATGACGATGGTGACCCACCGTTACTCCCGAGTTACTCCCGAGGGGACTCGATAAAATGAAAAATTGAAATGAAGTTGTACTGTACTACATCAGATCAGTACCGACGGTGGAGCTGTAATGTACTACATCAGATCAGTACTGATGGTGTAGTTGCACTGTACTACATCAGATCAGTACCGACGGTGTATCGTGGAACCAGGTGTCCCAGGTCTGAATAGCAGTTCTGCAAGTGATGTAATGAAACCCAACATCCGTACACTGTACACGCCGCCTTTTAAAACACACCACAGCCGTCACAGCCGGCAGAGCGGCAGAATCTGGAGAATGCCCCTAGCCGGGGAACGGCTCACCCCTGTCACCACTGAGCCATTAAGAGCCTTTTTCACAACGGCCACATGGCGGAGGTGAAGCGCAGTGACCTTATAGCAGGGAGCACTGTAGAGACAGTTTGATACGGCCCTCACTGCCTGTATCGCAACGCTGGAGGAAATACAGGCCAGGGACTGCAGGATACTGTTCACTGACGCCCACTCTCCTGCTGGCTTTTAACACATAACCCCTCCTCCCACACACACACACACACACACACACACACACACACACACACACACACACACACACACACACACACACACACATCTTCTCCTTCCCACAGCCTCACACCCCAGAACGTCCCTGGAACTTTCTCTTTTTCACTGTTGTAGTGTGGTTTTATGTACGCGCTCGTGCCTATTGGGACTTCCTACACAGGCTTTCCACACATGTTCTATACATATGCACTATTCATAGCCTCTTTGAGAGCACAAAGAGGACTGGACTTAAATAATTGCATGAAACATAATAATCCTAATAAACAATGATGATAAAGCAAGATCTCTGGTATTCTCAACCACATGAAGTCTTTTTTCACAAGGTTTAAAATGTGTGGTTAACCGGGTCCAACTGTTTTTATTAAATCAAGATTGTTGTTGGTATTATTCCCTTTTTA
>NC_082392.1:14369975-14497475 GCF_031168955.1 Gadus macrocephalus | reverse complement strand
GGAGTGGATCACGGAGAGGGGCGTGTTGGGGGCGGGGCGTGCGCGCCGCTGCCGGAGCCCTGAAAAGTGAGGGACCTGTGCTCATTACGCACACTGCAGCACCAACTCTCAGAGTGGCCTGGAACCCGCGTCGCGAACTCCTGTAACTCACAGAGAACGCGCAAAGTCTCGCTCACGGTTTAGTTCTTTTTTTTGTCGTTGTTGGCACTTTTGCGTAAAGTTCAACCTAATAAAGGGGGCTGCATGGCTACGTGAGAAGTACATGGACGAACTTGGAAGAAGTTTCCCGACGCTTTATTGGAGCTTGATGTCGTTAGTCATTGTGGATTACTGATACACCGCACGAGTCTGTGAAGAGTGACCTTTGGCAACTATTTATTGGGGTAAGATTCGAGTGCTGTGCAAAGCAGGTTACATGAGGTTGAAACTGACAGCAGTTCTCGCATTATATAAGAATAACTATCATTCAGTGCGGCGATATGTAGAGAAGTTTGTTTACAGTTGACTGATGTCAAGAGTAAACAGTAAAACCTTTGGTAAATATAATAGCCTACAATAATTTCGTTGTTGCAGAACACCCCAAAGTAGTGTTAGTATTAGTGTTGGGTCCTACAGCACCTGCGCAAAAATCCTGACATCGGTTCGTAAAGAGAAGTAAAATGCAGTCACTGCAGTGATAAGACGTGGACGATCTTTAAAATTGGAATGTGGAAATAAAAATAGGCGGATGAATGTGAAATTCTCCCCGGGAGTACAATGTAATGCATCATTATTATGACAAAATACTACTTTACTGCGCCCCGTTTTGTCAATCCAGACAAAATACAAAACGCCCGGTCTCGTTGAAATGATTATTCCAGTAATTATTCTGTTCTCGCCATAGACTTGACCTTCCATAGAGTCAGCGTAATGTGTGTGGGAAAACATGACTTAATACTACCAGCAGGTATATTAGGAGGCCTATTACTTGTGCATGTTTGTTTTCCTAAAGCCTAGACATTTGTACTGCATGTACGAATAATCTAGCTCAAACTAATAGGCCTAGGGATTTTTTCGTTTTTTAATAAAAATATGTTTCAATGCCTTCTATTTGAGAAAGGCTACATTGAATTACGTTTCACTCATATAATAACTCCGTTGTTACACAATGCTAATCCGTATTTAGAGTATTCCATTAGTACAGTGAATTTATTTTAACACGTTAAATAGTTACTTTTCCCAATATTAAAAGCTCCTAAATTAAACAGCTGTCACATTATTGAAGGTGGAAGTAGGCTTTGTATTTCCACCGTCCAAACCACGTTCAATGTTTTGGCCTTTGTGCCTATACCTCCATTAATTGGCACAATCATAACTGGAAAAAACAAACTATCGAAACGTCCCTACGCTATTCGTTAATATAAAACAATTACAATTGTGTGGATTGAGCAACCTTTGACCATCCCGAATAAGCGAATTAAAATATTGGTTGATTTCCTTTTGTGCTCGTTTTCAGAAGCCCGCCCTTGTAATCCGTGTAAACCACGGCACCCCCCTGACGCTCTCCTTGTGTGTTCTTGTGTTCCAGAGTGTCCTAGTTTCTGTCTTCTCCAGAGGCCTCCGCCTTGACGTCCTTCGCCGAGATGGGGAGCAAAGCACTGCCGGCACCGATCCCCCTGCATCCGTCCCTCCAGCTCACTAACTACTCCTTCCTGCAAGCTGTCAACACTTTCCCCGCGGCCGTCGACCAGCTCCAGGGACTCTACGGCCTCAGTGCGGTGCAAACGATGCACATGAACCAGTGGACGCTGGGTTATCCCCACATGCAGGGACTGAGGTCAACGATAACTGAAATGGCAGCTGCCCAGGGCCTGGTGGACCCCAGGTTTTCCTTCCCTTCGTTACCGTTCGCCGCTGCAGCGCACCTCTTCCACCCAAAACAAGGTTCTGTAACGCACGGTCTGCCCTCGTTGCACAAAGTCAGGCCAAGGTTTGATTTTGCAAACCTCGCAATCGCAGCCACTCAGGAGGATCCTCCGAAAGCTGTAGACTTGGCAAAGCTGACGGAGGGACTCGGGGGCACGATCTCTGAGCTGAGCAAACTCTCCCCGGACAGAAAACCAACCCGTGGCCGGCTTCCGTCTAAGACGAAAAAGGAATTTATTTGCAAGTTTTGTGGCAGGCATTTTACAAAGTCCTACAACCTACTCATCCACGAGAGGACACACACCGACGAGCGGCCCTATACATGTGATATTTGCCATAAGGCCTTTAGAAGACAAGACCACCTTAGGGACCATAGGTAAGGAATACTTTCATGTATCACCCCCCCCCCCCCCCCCCCCCCCCCCCATTTGAATGTAGATTTATAAAAGCTATTTTGTTAAAATGTATAAAACATCTGAGTTTTTTTGTTGATTATATTCCAGAGTTATATAAATATGGCTTTCAAGAAACATTAACAATATGTGAAGTCCTAACTTTTTTAAATCACTGGTGCCTGGCACAGGCCTGTTCCCCGAGTTCTCTCCACGAGGGCGCCAGAGCACTTAACTCTTCATATGGTCCGTAACATAGAAATAAAATCGTTCCTCAGACAGGGTCCTGCAACAAGTTAGAGGTTGCACGTTGAACGAGCATATGTCTGATCATGTTCTCTCTCTTCGCCTCCACAGATACATCCACTCCAAGGAGAAACCCTTCAAGTGTCAAGAGTGTGGCAAGGGATTCTGTCAGTCTCGAACTCTAGCCGTCCATAAAACTTTACATATGCAGGTAAGATCTCAACAGTGTGAAACCACAACAGCACACAAACTCATACTGATAAACCAGAAGAGAGACACATTCATCGTTGGTCAATTAAACGTTGCGTATAATGACAATCCCAATGTAGGCTTACGATACTGATTGCCTGGGAATATACAGACAAACAGAGTCACGCACATATTTGCGCTTGGATTAAATCCAATTTACGATGCAGGCCTACGAAAATAACTACATGAATATAATTTAAAAAAATGTCCTATGCAAGGGAATGAAATCATCATCAACACATGTTACACACATATATTGGCAATTAGTGATAATTGCAATGACTTGCAACGTGGTTTACTTCAAGTGACTGGAGATAGATATCATATAAATAAAGGGAATAATCATTTGCTTGCTTTAAATCTAAACAGGAATCGCCCCACAAATGCCCCACATGCGGAAGAACCTTTAATCAAAGAAGTAACCTGAAAACTCACCTTCTCACCCATACAGACATCAAGCCCTACAGCTGTGGCCGCTGCGGAAAGGTGTTTCGGCGCAACTGTGACTTGCGACGGCACAGTTTGACGCACAGCCCACATCAGGACTACTAGCCGGGATGGCTGGACACCTAAATAATAACAATGATAATAATGATGGTAATAATAATAACTGATAACAATGGACAAGAGAAAAAGAAGAAGCCAAGAAGTGTTTTGTTTTTTTTCCTACTTATTTTGGTTTTGCCCAAAGACAATCTGGAAATCAGGACACTTTACGATTGGGATTTTGGAATCAGTTGAGTCTCATTGGACCGCCGTGGAGCCGCGTCGTCGGTCATATCACCTGTAAATATCAACACCATGTAAATACTGTTTTTATTGTTCTGCCTTGGGAATAAACGTGTTAAAACCAGGCATACGTTTAAAGTATGTTAAATTGTATTTTAGAAAATAAAGCAAGTTAAATATTACCATTTGTAAGACTGCATTTGTGTGTTGCGTATGCCTGCAGGTGGAAACATGACACGTTTGTAACCAAAAATATAAATCCGACCGAGTAGATCAGTGGACTTGTCTATGGGTCTTCTTGCTATAAGACAGGTGGTTCTTCTAAAGTCCTTTAAGCATAGCTCTCAGAAATGGTTGAAGAATAAACAATAGAGGCCAACCGCATTTTTTTGTTTGACTTTTAAAATTATATATTTAATTAACGTTTTTGTTAAAGATGTTTACAGGTTAGCAGAATATATTAATGTATTTCCATTGCCTATATTCACGTCTCCAACTCAGAGAAATTATGAACTATAATGCGTCGCCAGTTATTCCAACCAAGCTTTTAGCCTGATTATCTATCAATATAAGACTTATTAGTTTTAGTTTGGTTCACTCAGCTGGTAGATCTACAAGCAATAGCGTAATTGGCACACACTGAAGAGTTATATTAAGGCACCTCACCTAAAATTAAAGACCCTACTAGGCGAGGACTGCGTGTAAAATAGATGGATGTTATAGAGTCAATAACGATCGCTAGCATTAATACAACTAGGCATACTAATACAATAAATACTACAACTAATAAAAACAAAATATTTCTAATTATAATTTTAAAAACTCTCTATATAAAGTAGCCTAAAGTAATATTAGCTTCATAATAACGCATTATATATTTTATATAGGCCTAAGCAACTAAGGTCTTCTATCTACCAAATAGTCTTGACTTTAGTTCAGTTCTTTTATTTTCAGGGATAATGGATTAGTTTCCGTTGGATTCGATCTTAGTACGCATTATACAAAGCTTATTTTTAAATTGTGTTAAATTAACATCTTGATCGTTTTATTAAATCGACAAATAGAGGCCTATTATCCATTGACGCAATATCACTTGATGCACTTGCCCCCTCGTCGCGTGGATGACGTTTCATTTCTTTAATTATAGGCCTATGGGCCTTACGTTGTGATATCATTCGACTGTGAAGTTATTTGAATTAAGGAAATATTGAAGTGCCCGCAAACAAATAATAAAATTTAAACAGTATTATTTGACCGGGTATAAAATATCTCACTGCAGGTGGACTTTTTTGGAAGCAACAAAAACCATTGAGTTCGTTGGAAGCATATGCAAGTCTTTGCATTTTGTCTCTTATTGGGAAGTTAAACAAAGAAGAAATCAACGAATAGGCCATTTGAAAAATTAATACAATTAAAACATATAGGCCTATTTCTTTGTCTGGGCCTATTACTATTATTATTATTGCCCAAACATATGGAATTAGCGATAATAGGGCTTCGTTTCTCATTGGCCTACGTTACTGAACCCTCTTTCCAATGGGGTATAGGCCTACGGCAAAATTAAGAGGTCAACGTGACTCTAAACGCAGTATGATTTAGCCTACCTGGATTCAATTCAACATTTGGAGGCAACAGTGAAAATGTGTAAGGCCTAATGTGTAAATCGGTTGTTTTTTCATTGACATCATTAGGCTAGATTAATATAGTATCATTAGTAAGTGGCCATTAGGTCTGCATCATGGTTTAGCCACGAGCATGAATATACGCATAGGCCTATTTTTCTATGCGTATATTTACATTTCTGCCATGGGATTGAACATTTGGCTAGTAAATGTGTTTTTTAAGGTGGCGAAATGCATGGAATAAATACTTGTTAATAATTATGAATTACAATGTTGATTTGGCACAATAATGGCAAATATTTATGCAATTAAATTGTGCGATTCACAAATACACCGTAATAACCCCCCCCCTTCATTGTATGGCGCACTTTTTATAGGCCTGTATGACTTTGACCCGATTTTATGTGATCTTTCAACTTCGTAAAGTTTGAGCAAAGAATTATACCATTCAGCTTCTGAAAAATTCGCAACGGATAAAGAATGGGACTTCTTGAATCCAAAAAAATACAGTAGGCCTATGATCATAAAATATGAATAGCCTAAGCTAGGGAGAAGTAAGGAAGTAGCACGCACACACACACACACACACACACACACACACACACACACACACACACACACACACACACACACACACACACACGCACGCACACACGCACGCACGCACGCACGCACACACGCACACACAAACACACACACACACACACACACACACACACACACACACACACACACACACACACACACACACACACACACACACACACACACACACACACACACACACACACAATCTTGCTTGCTTAGATTCACGGTGTAAACTTTACCTCAATCATTTAGAATGTGGCCTCCATTCAGCCAATAAATTCCGTGTTTATACGAGCCTTGTAGCAATTAATGGACGATTCTTCTTGTGTTGTGACAGTGGCCCATTTTGTGAGGGTTTCATAGCACAATAGAGGCACACACATAAAGTGGAAATCGATTATAATTGTTTTATCTGTTTGACATTACAAAGCAAAATTAAAGGAAGCTATATTTAGGAAGAAGCCAGATTAAGTTTAAGAGATATATGCGCTAAAGCCCATACTGGCCCACAATGATTTATTCGAATAATGGTCTGAATGCGCAAAGTTCGACAGGAAAAGGTAATTCATTAGACCCAACATTCGACATGAAAAAAGACAGCCATATATTTAACCACTTTCCTCCTTAGGTCTCATCAGACAATATTACATCCATGACCCCTATAGGGCAGCCAACTTTAAGGAGAAATTAATTAATCCCGTATTACAGATATGTAGGCTAGGTATGCCGCTGCAGAGGCAAAGTCAAAACGAGGGCTTGGAACTGGTCATTAAAAAAAAAGAATAAGCGTGCTAAAGAAGTTCAAGAAGCTCAAGACGATAGACAGGCAAGAGTGAAAAGACAAAGTTCCGTTTTTTTGATTGAATTCCCCACGGAACTGCCCATTCGCATTAAGTGCAGAAATTCAAACAATCTTCTGAAGTGAACGGTAACCGTTTACTGCTGCACGAGTGTCACGCTGTCACGACACGGAGGAAAACCATTATGTCTTCATTTATTTTATTTTGTTAACGACCACCCAGTTTTCTTCACATAAATTAAATGCTTCTCTGTTATATACCCAGGACAAATTTTGACTGCCTTTATGCAGGAGCTGTCATTGGGAATTCTGAAGTTGAGTAAAAAATATTGTGTAAACTAAACACTTCCAACTGAAGTGACTTCTTTGGTGAGCTGATTTTTTTTTAACACGAGGGTTTTAATGCCGACTCGCTTAAATAAAACAATATTTTGTTTTCTAATTCCTTATCCTTTTAGTCGTCGAATAGACCAGAGACCCTGGCATGAACAAATCACTGTTTCTCGATATAAGCTATTTTGTTACACTTAATTGTATTATTTAATAATATGTCAACGTTTGTATGGATCAAAGCTATCACATCGAAATAAAGTTATATTCAGAAAAGTCATCAGTCACAAAAATAGGATATTTTTAGGCCTCTGTAAGGTAGGGGCGTGCCTCTTGAGCGGAGAAGGATATGACGTCGCGCACGCGGAAGCTCTGTGTATGTTTACCGATGACGTTTACTCGGGACCACAGAGATGTGCTAACCAGAACAGCTAACGAGATGCATTGGTTACTATAAAGTTATAACTCTTACAATAGCTTCAGGATAAGTGGGCTAACCGGGTAAGAAGAACGCGTTCGCTTTTCCCAAGCATTGACTCTGGTGGTGATAATATGTTATCGAATATGAAATATATATTACAATAGCTGCAGTAGCTGTTAGCTTAGCTCCTCTCCTTCTCTGATGCTTTGGTCTTCAGAATAAAGCACCCACTAGGTTGTTATGCTGGCTCTGAATGGGTCTAATGTTGACACCGATACATTGTCTTGACCGAATTGAAACGTCGTTTTCATGTATGACAACTACTGAGGAGGAACGTCTAACTTACGATCATAACCAAGTAATGTTAGCTAGCTCCCTTAGGTGTATGTATTACTCTCAGTTTAAGACATGGGCATCATGTATGTACATATAAAATACAGCCCAAGTACATCGAATGGCACACTACTAAACATATTTCGTCTGGTCTTCTAAATACGCAAAGTGCTTTCTGTAATCAGGACTTGCTCCACTTATATAGACTGACAGGTGTGTTGAAAGAGGTTGGGACATCTGTAATGATCAGGACTTGCTCCACTTACACTTACATTGACTAAGAGATGTGTTTGAATCGATTGGACATCATTGTTGAACAGGACTTGCTCCAGTTATATGGACTGAGATATATGTAGGAACCGGTTGTAGCATCCGTATGATCAGGACTGGCTCAAGTTGCTCCTTGACTGAGGAGTCTGTTGGAACCAGTTGGAAAATGTTGTTGACATTAGAATACCTGTCGGTGAGCCTACGTTGATTACCTAGTTGGAATAACTTACCTTTACATCGCGGCAATACGGAAGGATATTGGGTTAATTGTGTACTAATTCAGAAGTAATTGAAAGTGCTTGTTCAGACGGAGGTTTGTGCTTTTGTTGGTCATGTCCTCGTCTCTTCAGTCTCTCTGCAGTAGTGTGGAACAAATGCAACAAATAATTGGTTTGTTGTTGTTGTGAATTGGTATATCATATACATTTGTAACAAGTTGTCTATTCATATTACAGTAGCTGAACATCCGCTTGAACATAGTCTAAGCAATGACTTCTCAGCATGGGAAGCAGATTCGCCTCTCCATTTAGAGAAATACTTGTCTGCCTCTCAGATGGCTAGTTCATTTAATTGATGAAGATATTGGACAACACTATGAAACCATGAAGAAAGATGTCTCCATAAACTGTCCAATATGTGTGTGTGTGTGTTTTATTCATTGTGACCGAAGATGGGGACAAGATGTTGGAGTCCTATGTCACACCACTCCTGATGAGCTATGTCAACAAATACATAAAGAATCTAAAGCCGTCAGACCTGCAGCTCTCCCTCTGGGGCGGGGATGTGGTGCTCAGCAAGTTGGATCTGAAGCTGGATGTCCTGGAGCAGGTATGCTAAGTGGTACTTACTATTCGTATTAGTTAAATTTTTCGTCTAAACAAGTTGAACTGCGCTTCAGTGTTGTCGTGAATATTTTAAATTTTGTTGAAAGAACATAGCATGATATTATACATTGATTGAGGGGCTATGTTAACTTATATCTTACCCACACATGTAATGTCATTTTAACTGTATTTTATTTTAATGGCACAGCAGCATCTCTTCTGGAGACAACCACACCAGAATTTGGTTGTTGCCGCTGTTCAGTTTGCTAGTTTGTACAGCAATTAATGTTGGTCTGGGGAAAAATTCATAGTACACTGAGATAAACAACTTCTATCTAATCAAATGTTCTTCAATTTCTATCTGAAATCATAATGCACCACCAGTTATTTTTCTATCTCAAAAGTGAATAGCTTCAAATAGCCTACATCATTTGCAACAACAGGCTACAAAAAAAAAAAAAAAAGAGAAGTGTTGTGTTACAGGATGCTGATACTGCATCAGTATAATGTTGATGGTGAACATGTTGATGTACTCCAATGTTTTACCTTCCACAGCTTTTTTTTTACTTTCTGTACATTTTTATAGCTGTCATATCTGGATTGGATCAATGTTACTTTGGTAAAACAATAATCCTTTGCTGGCTGAAGTTCTTAAGTTTCAGAAGGGCTGTCCAAAGAACTACCTAACACAACATCAATTGTGATACAAGTTACTATTGCATGCAGCCTTAAGAAAATACTTGCATTGGGTATTTGTGTTGAAGACTTGGCAGTTTACTCCTTTCAGGAGTTTGCTATCCCATATTGCTTTTCAAAACTTTTATTTGAAGAAGGGTCATTGAAAACCTACTTTTAGGAGTTATATTACTACTACTTTTAGTATCACTATGGTGGTATTAGAAAATACCTTTTAATATGTTGTAATTATTGGTTTATGCTCTCAAGGAGAAACAGAGTTGTGGATGACCAGTTTCATGATTTAATGGGTGGAAGTGTAGTTCACAGATGCAGGCCAAACTAATTGGCCAGGCCTCTGAATAAATCAAATTTGGATATAGCCGTAACATATTTGTAATGTGTCGCTATTGGAAGGAAACATCTTTCCAATCTTAAAACACACAAATAACACAAGTAATTTTCTTCATGTTCCTGCCTTTATGAAATAACATACAACCACTGCATCAGTGAGGTCGAGCTGAAGTTAAAGTCCTTGCAACTCTGGCTCCCATTTCCGACCACTTTGTATCTTCACAGGAACTGAAGCTGCCCTTTACCTTCATGAGCGGCCATATCCACGAGCTGCGTATCCACGTGCCATGGACCAAGCTTGGGTCAGAACCCGTGGTCATCACTATCAACACTATGGAGTGCATCCTAAAGCTGAGAGATGGAGTCCAGGTGAGTTCAAACTGAAGCTGACGTCACTAACTTTCAACGGTGTATGCTGTCTCATTTATAGTAAGAGGGGGGTGTAGAGACCGTGGGGATTTGACTTTGGAATGTTAAACATGGAATGATGGATATGTTGTCTTTGGTCTCAAAGGTTTATCAGCCTGAAAAATACTGAAAGACTTCAAACGTTAATTATCACTTAAATGGTATTCATTTTAATTACACATCATACTTTATTATGAAGGCTGCCTTTGGGCTCAGGTTCAGTGTGTTGTGACAATGATGTGGCATGTTGCCTAAGTCCTCTGCTGCTCTGATTAAAAGCATTTACATTGAGGGCATTTAGCAGGCGGCAGTCTGATAATCACATGCTATCGGTAGGCAGGGAAATGTTTACTACAGCTACAACACAAAAACTCAACCCTACTTAACTAAACCCTATCAATCTAGTTCTGGTTTGGCTACACATTACTCAAGCCTGGATTAAAAGTTGTTAATATGACATGGCCATGTAGCATTTGCTTTTATCTTTGTGATCAGTGGCTAATTACACTTGATGAGTTGGGTCCGAGAAGGAATGCAGTGAAGTAAATGAGACAAAAAAAAAAAAAGAACCTGAAAGTAAATATGTCATGCGCCGTTTCGGCAAAATAATGATGTCATGTCTTTTGTACAGTGATTTTTAATTTGATCTACATTTTCAAAAGCTTCGGAGATGTAAAATAGAGAGCACATTGGCAAGCGCTGCAAAGACAGGGAATGCAGTTTAAAGTTTCAAGATAAAAGTGTTTCATGATTCATTCTACCAGGATTAACTATTTGCAAATGTTTTTTACATTTATCAAGAGAAGCATCTGTCTTCATGTTTGAACCCGATGGGCTTAGTTCAAAACAGATATTAGGATTTCTGCTCCCTCCTTTCAAAGGGTCCTATTCAAAACTAATGATATTAGCGCAAAATGGCTATTCAATTCCTCACATTTATCATAAATACTGTAATACTTACAGTTTTAACAAAGTCCAATGACTTGGAGTGTTTTCTTTTTTATTGTTGTCCTTATAGGTAATCATCAGAGAGGAAAAAAATGATAGCTTGAGCTATACCATGCCCAAATGGAGACATGACTCTGAAACCAATTAACCCTATATTTATATTATTGTGTTCAGGTAGTTAGGATTATAAATATTTCCATTCTCAAGTAGGGTGTATGAAAGACATTTTTCTTAGATTTATTTATGCAGAAGTGCCTGCTCCTACCTCTGCCACCCATGAGTCCCGGTACTGGCCAGCATCCCAAGGTAGAAGTTTCAAGGCCAGATGTCCCAGGAGAAACACATTTCAAGGGAAGTCAATTACAGCTCATTATATAGACTGCGGCAAAAAGATTTGTAACACATGAGCTGCACAGACCTAATGGTAAATATCATAGTAAGCACATGGCTACTGCTCAAGTGATCATGTTTCCAGTTAATTGGACCTTTTCACATTGTTTTTGCACCGGCTTATTGCAAGTAAATTCAAAACAAGTATTTGTAACAGCTGGGCTGTGACGCTCCCCGAGAAAGGAAAATAATTATTTGGAAAATTGCTAATTACATTTTGGACAAATTATTCATTGCTATGCACACCCTTGAGACCCATTATGAAGTTGCGCCAGACCTTCAGCATAAGTCCTTGTAGCAGGAGGAATTTTAAATGAGTCGCCATACTATTTCCTATTGGGCCTTGACCGACTGCTGTGTTCTCCAGCCAAGAAAATCTAACACATTTCCGTTGAATTCCTTAATTAGTTTATGCTTTAACCTGATATATTAATTACATTTTAACTTATTTTAACCCATGGTTAGAACATCTTAACGTTGTTTGTGGTGTTCTGTTCTTCCGACATAACTTCCTATTGAAAGAACAGTTACCCCTGTGGTTACATCCTTAGACCATCAGAAATGAAATGATATCCCCCAGGTTAACCAGTCCACTATATTACACCCGTTCAGCACTCGGCCTGGATCCAATTTTAATCTGCTTTCCGCTGGGAAATGCACCAGATTTGGCATGGTCGTATTTGGCGCTAGGGCTATCACAGTGAGTGAGCCAACCAAGTCATTTCAATGGTAGCCAATAGAGCAAAAAATCTGAAAGTTGTGATTGTGTATGGAAAGTCTTGCACTCAATGTTTAGTAGATTAACTAGTGTTTCTCTTGTCCAGCAGAGGCAGGAACTTTGTGGTGGGCGTTGTGCGGCCAGAGTGTGGAAATGATAAATGATATAATTAATATGGTTTGTTTTCATAATTACTGTTAAAGCCTGAGCGCTGACCTGTGTAAACATCCGTACCTCTTTGGAAGTTCATTAAGGGTCGTATATTTCACTAGTATTATTTGGATCTTTTAATGTTCCTGTTTCCCCAAGAGAGAGGAACCGGATAGTATTTAGGATATTCGTATTGCTCAATGGGGCCCATCTGCAAAGCACAGAGAGCAGCACACGATTATAGTTTCCAGCAAATGTGGAAAACTGGGCACTTTGCAGCACTCCTAGCTCCTTCTGCATTCTTGTTGCCTGAAATGGGCTTTAATGTGAATTATTTTGTCAGATTGTCATCGAGACTTGATTTACTCAAGACAATTAAAAAATGATTGCCCAAAGTGTCAATTTGGCATGCTTTGCTCTTGACTTTGATTACGTAATTTAATAATATTGTGATATGCTATTAACGTTTTATAGCTTTTAGAACTTGACGTTTTGTGAATTACAATTTCTGTTTTCCAGAGGATCATTATTTTTGGTGTCTTCATTTGGCCTCATGTTCTTTGTTTTGTTAAGACTGGAACTTGTGATGTTGAATTATTAGTGTGGACATCGCCATGTGAAATTAGGCTAAGACTTCCACTGTGCTTAATAGCTCACTATATGTAACAGGAGATTGGTCATGGGGATGAAAGGGTTTTGTAGTAGTCAAACTAAACTCTTTCGTCTTGTGCAGAAATGGTAGAAACTCTCCAAGTGTCTCCCATGTCTCTCTTGAGGAATTCAATATGAGTGTGCTGTTTGATCTTTGTCCATAAATTAAAACCACAGTCTGAATTACCTAAGAAATGAATGGGATGAAACAATGCCTTTTAAATCTATCATGCCATGCGGTGCTCTTATGGAAACTACAGTTATAAATAGACTTCATGATAGGAGTTGGCTACAGTCTTTGAGCAACACTAGACCATGTCACTGGCATCCTGAACAACTAACTATATTTGGTACATTTATTTTCTTACATTAGGCAGAGTTGGCGTCTAATGGTTTCAATTTAAATATGGGGGGCTGCTTCTAGTCTGTGGTATGATGCTGTGCATGTGGTTTTAAACCTCAGAGCATTCAAACTTTACACCATTATGAGCAGACTGATGAAACCTTTCAGGGTGGAAAATATTTCTGCAGAGTTTATTGTGTGGCTGTGTTTGGGGGATTATTTTCTTTTTATATTTGCAAAATCGGCAGTTAGCAACGATGCTGCAAACTTGCGTACATCGTGTTTTCCGACATCCCAGCAAAGCCCTCTATGTTAAGGAGCCAATTGACATTGGGCAAAGAGAGAGGAACCAGCTGGACAACAGTTAAAGTGAATGCTAATGCTCTCAGGCACTCGTTTCTCTACATATGTGACAAAGATAAGGGTTTGGGTTTACCACGGAGGCCGTTTAGGTTTGGCTCGGCACGCCGCTTGATCTGGATGTTTTATGGCTGCTGAGTACATTTATCCCTGATGTGGAGGATTTGATTGAGGCATTGCCTCAAGATGATTTGTGGGACATGCCTGTGAGTCTTGTTGGTTTGGCACACATTCACAACGTGGTCCTTTCCGCTGCTAGGTTCCGTCTGAACTATTTTCAAGAGCTTCACAACAGCAACCTTTTATTGTGAATTAATAATGGATAATACATGTGATTTAGGGAACCCCCTTTTCCATTCATAAAGACTTGTTCCAAGCCATGGGATTTCATTCCACCAAGGGATTTACCAGATAACTGACCATGGGCTGCTTCTGCACACTTGGATGTTACAAAGCAAGCCATCATGTGACCTGAAGATATTTATACTAAGACACATTGCCTTTTAGTATGTGACACGTTTAAATTAGACCCATCAACTACATCATAGGTCTTACAACATTGTGACCTCCCATGCACCGTCTATTCTTCCTCCTGTAGCTACTGTTTTCTGGATGATACTGCTCTACCACTACCAGTTGTGGTTTCTCACCCAGAGTTGAATCCACAACCCACTGCTAAGGAAACCCAGGATATTTGCAGTGCTCCACAGCTGTCAAAGTGCATCTCCTTGTGGTAAACCTTTCCACTCCTGCATTAGTGTATTGTGGACATTGTTTAACCGGGAACCTTGAGGCAAAATTACATTCATCAATTGGAATCGAGTGAACTGATAATATGGGATGGATTAGAACTTGGTTATCGCACCACTGTATTGCGCCTTTTAAACAACTGTTAAGACAGTCGACTTACAATCACAATAACATTTTCTCTCGATCTTTAACAAAGGCTTCATTGGAGGATTGGGACCATTCTCCATAGTGCCCGGCCTGCTCCCATCATTCGTCCAAACACAAAGCACCAGAAAACCAGCTTGTGGAAGTTTGTAATTAGATATTACAAACTGGATAATCTTTCTCCCAATGCATTCCGGAAATCTTGCATTTGATTCCTCTGCTCTCAGGGAGCAAACGGCTTACTGAGATTACTCCATAAATCAGTGTGATCATCAGCTCTGCCGGGCCTTGTCTTCAGGACCCACGGCTTTGGATAAGCTATGTTTTTGTTTCTTAAATTCAACCTCCTCTAGTGGTTTCAAAACCCATTTCAGACTTATGGTAAAAAGACAGGGATGTCACAAGACTATCATCTCCTTAGGAAATTTGGGAATTTTCTCTGATGAGAGACAGAAAGTAAGACCAAGACTAAAACTTAAAATAGACAGGAGGCACGATGAAAGAAAAAAAAGAGAAATGTCAACAAAAGGAAATGAATGAGTATCAAAGAGTAATCTTTAAGAGCTGTTCAGAAGGTCTATGGCATTACTTCAATGTAAGATCAGCTTAAAATAGAGAATTATTGCAATAGTTGTGGAAGAGGAGACACATATTGTTTACAATGTGTCAGACCTTCAGGTAAACGTTCATGAAAGCCAGCCTCCTTTGTTTGTTTTATGACCCCTCCCTACCTACCACTGCCGCCCAACTCCCGACATGTCCCATATGGCCCTGAATTGACCAAGCAAATGTATCAACAGTGTATCAACATTTAGACAATGCTTTAATGAATGTTGTGCATTTGAACCATACCCTTTCAAGTAAGTTAATGCCATTTAATAATTACGTCATATTTCAATATAAAATAGACTGGATTTTAAATAAATACAGAGCTAGTTATGAGATCCTCTTTGTTTTTCATCTTTGTTCTCGGTCACAAACATTAGCTTTGCATCATCCCAATCCACTGGTATTCTCCCCTAGTGTTCTGACCTGATCTAAAGCATCTGCAGCGGGAGCAGAGTGTGTCGTTTCAGCAGAGGAACTTCTGCCTAGCCACCATTATCTGTTGAGTCAGACAGGCTACATAACTTTGCCTTTGACTTATGTGACTTTGTGGTTTAATTAAGATTGGGAGTCCCGGTGGTTTGTGGTTCCCTTTACTTCTCAGACAGTTTTCAGACACAGGAAAGAAGCTTTAGGGGGAAAAATTAAACCCAGTGGTGTCCTGTATCAAATGAGTCAAGCACTGATCAATACACTCTGGGCAGGATGCTGCTACTTCACTGCCTAATCCCTGCTCTCAGGCCATCCGGACTACAGTCACCCTTTAGTGGAAGCCATTAAATTCGTTGTGCCGCTGGTTGAATTGTACTGTGGAGAGAGATTACATTACAATTAGGGTTCACTTTCATTTAACTTGGGATTTCGGTTTAGAAAACTATTGGTATTAAGAACACAATTGCTTATCCCCTCGCTAGTGTTTTGTTTAATTCAGCCATTCAGTAGTATAAGGTTTTATGCAAGCTGGTATAAGGTTTGATCCAAATGGTGCAGCAAGCTGCACCATTTGGATCAAAAGTTTGAGGTATTCTTTGTGTATATTAGAGGGCCACAGCTTTCCATTCTGTTTATATGTCTTGCACAGGCTAAGGCCACCATCGTTGGCCCATTTCTCACTACACTTCTCTTCATGTCATCACCCATTACCGCTTTTATAGAGACGGATACATCTGACATTTTCTTTTACTTTGGGTGAAACAGAAAGCTATTAAAAGGGGTAACACAGTAACTGGGAGCCCCCGTGTGTAATTTCTCATTGCAGAAAGGTAGGCTTGTATGACTCCATGTTACACAAACCGTGGGTGGTCCTTGTTTAATGTCCCTGGGTGAGTGCGTGCGCCATTTAGCAGACCCTCACCCCTCTGACCTATGAATGATTCCACTCTTATTATAGAAATAATGACGCCATATAAGGCAGGATGCCTTAAGCCAGTAAAACGGGTTGTATAGAGCCAGTCGGTAGCTAACCACTTGACTGAACAAATCTTTGATGTTGCCTTCACCTATTAAAACACAATTCTGTATACCTTACATGTCAACCTTGTTTAGTGCAGCAGAGTGGGCTTCTAAGGCTTATTTAATGGAACTCAATGTCCTTGCTGTCTTGTTTTGGTGGGAATATCGGAAATTAAGAAATGTGTATATGAAGAGTTGTTAGTATTTGCTTTTATCTTGGCAGGGGCCCGGTCCCCTGAGATTAGCGGAAAGAGAAGGAGAATGGTATATGAATAATTGAGCCACTTGTTACTCCTCAAGGTGGGGGAGGGAATGAAAGGTGATTGTGTGCAGAAGGCATATGGTTAGTTGAAGAAATAACAAACAGGGCCCACTTGAGGGAGAGTAACGCCTCGGCTTGAGATGGACCACATTGCTTCTTTAAAATGACCAACATGATAAGAATTTACATGTGGCATAGCTGAGTTGTAATACAATGAAATATTCAGGGGAAATTTGTTTGTGATTTACAGCTGAAACGCAGGCCAAGGTGGACATTGGAATATTGGGCTTTTTCCTTGGCGGGTGGGCTTGCTAACAGATATCAACGACTACACCTCTCCCTGGCCACCGGCCAGACACACGCCTGCACTACTGGACGCATGCATTACTCTTCTCCCAATCATAGGGAAGACATGTTGTTTTTGTTAAATTCAGTCAAAGATGATGAATTGATCAACATCAAAAAAACGTTAAGATTTCAGATCCAGCAAGCTTTCTGTCCACAATGAAACATTTATAAACATTTGCTCCTGTCTGCTTTGAAAAAAAGATCAACCCGCGTACAGACGTCCATCTCTCATGTAACTTTATGTACGCTGCTTCTGTTCCACTGCAAGCCGCTGTATAAAAGCTGCATCACCGCTATGGCCTGCCGAGTTCCGCGCCGTGTGTTCCAGCGCTGCAACATGGCTTTGGTATTTCTCAACACTGGGGGAAAGTCCTCTCCCATTTCTCTCTGCGTGATTTATTCTATCTCGCTGGATGCAGAACATCGATGCTCTCCAAGAAAGTCTCAGGTCCTTCTGCCGTGCCGAACGCCTTTCCACCAGCTGCACCTCACATGTGCAATTAAGCTGTCAGGAGTAACTTCGGCCACTACTTGTGCTGCTCCTGGAGGCTGGTGAAATAGTAGGTTGCCTGCAGGGTGCTTATGTCTTGTATCACATCGCTAATACTGTGTGGTGAGCTGCTGCTGCTGCTGCTGATGATGATGATGAAGGGCAAACCTGGAAAAGCAGGAGCATTTCATGTGTGACAGATGGCATTCGGTAATGTTCATGCTAGAATGCAGTCCTACCACTAGTTGTCAGCAATTTACCAACATTGAGAAAAGGGGTATTTTTTGCATGTGAAATTATGTGGTCAAAACACTTTGGCCATTGTTATAAGTTTGATTAAAATGAATCAATATTACTGTTCTCTTCTTTTTATAAATCGTGTTATATTTTAGATAGAAAAAACATGATGCATATATTTAGCTTAACTGTGTTCAATTAGTGTGTGTGTGTTTGTGTGCGTGTGTGTGAGTGAGATTGTAGCTTACACACATTGCAGTTATTAGTGTTAGGAGGTAGCTAGGCCAGCGTGAGCAGCATGCCTCACATGCTCAGCCTGGGCTTGTGGTTAGCTGATGGAGAGATCTGAAGAACCAGAGCCTCTCAGATCTCATTCAGGAACAATTTCTCCCACTCGACCATCCTTGATTTTTTTTACTCTTTCTCACTCTTGCTGCCCACCCCACCTCCCAACGCCCTTCTTTTATCTCATTCTCACTTTTCCTTGACTTTTTTTCTGCCCCTCAATTTGTTAGCTTTTCTCCACTCATCTTAAATTCTTGCATGCTTTTTTTTTTCACTGTGACTTCCCAATTTTCTTTAAGCTTTTGGCACAGATCTCCGTTTTATTTGAGTACAGTTCACATATTTGACAGGTAAAAGAGATCAAGAAAATGTAAATGATAAGACATAAGTTGTCTCGCTTCTCTGTTGGTTAATCTATGCACCTTTAATCACTGCTACCACTCTTCAGCCTATTTCTTGGCCACGTATCAAAGATTACAGTCAGTAGAATTCCCCATTCTTTGTTTCAATACATCAGTCGAACATAAACGCTGCCAGTTGGGATGGGAGGGACATCACTTTTAGATCTGCCTTCCAAACCTGCCATTTCGTGAGGTAAGGACCAGCTTTATTTCATAACAAATCAGCTTTACTTTTTAACCAATTAACCCGATTAGAAACGCACTGCTGGCTGTGAGATCTGCCTAATCAGATTAATGGAGAATTAACTCTTTAACAAGAACAGTGACAAGTTAACTACTGTACCGTAAAGTAGAAAGATTTCTGCCGGTTTAACGACAGTTTTGTGTGCAATCATGTGGCGTTTAATTCTACAATGTTAAATAAATGGCTGTTAATCGGGTTACTCCCAAGTGAGGATAGATATGGCTCAGATTGGTAAATTTTACACTGATCGCTCCAGGTGGACCCTGTTGTGTTTTTTAAAGGATTAAAGGAAGTCTCTGATGGTAAACTCTGGTTCATTGCTCCGCAGGGTATAGCCCGTTCAACCCAGGCGCTACAATCTCTTACCAAGGTAAAACAAGGGCCACACAAACTGGCCAGCCATGTCATCTGAGGTCAAGTCAGACCAGGCCCATGAGCACATTGGCTGAACAACAAGAGGTCCAGCTAACTCTGGAAGAACAAGTCAGAAGCCCTGGTGCAGCGCTCTCGGTCTCCGCAGACTCGCTCCCTGTTTGTCTTGATTGTTATTCTGGGCATGTTGGAGGCAGATATTAAACACGGACAGTTTGACTTGGGTACGGCAGGGGCCCGCTTGGCAGAGACCTCCTCCATGACATCAGCAGGACTGTCGCTCGGCCATTACGCCGGGTTCCAGAGCTAAATAGTTTTGTAATTGTGCAGTTCTTTTGGCAGTTGCCTCGGGAATCTTTTCCATGCCCCACGCCGCCCCCCCCCCGTGCTATTTAATGAACATGATATATTTTTGGGCTTCTGAAAGAAGAGAGGCAAATGCTTGGAAAATCAACCAAGTGTTTTTGTTGCAACAGTTCATATGGCTGAAATATGCTTAGTAAAGCTTCTGCCATTACAGGCTACGTAAACACGTCTGCCATTTAAAAAAGGATACAGAGAAAGCCCACAAGTCTGACTATTCCTTTTTTGTGGCTAGGCTCATTATGAAGGTATGGGACGTTGGGATAAAAGACACAAATTACAGATAATTCATTTGAGTATAAAGAAATAAACAAGAGTTTCAAGTAAACGGGGCCTGGGTGTGTTTTGCTGACTCTCCTTCATTGAAGTCAAGGCAGGGGTGTTTATCTCGCCGATCCACATGACCATGAATGAGCAGAGTAGTCGGGTTGCGGTGCGGGGCTGTAAAGGAGAAATATGACTTGGAAAGAGATTTAATGGAGATATTAAAACGGCCCGCTTTTGAACATTTGGAAGCTACGCATTAATTGTGAACATTCAGCTGAAACTTGGTCTCCTGAATTTTCCTCCTTAGATTGAAATTCTATAGTACTGCAAAGATGTTAAAGACTACAATGGCCTAATCATAAAACCTTTGGTTGTAATCCCAAGTTTTTAGTACTCCTAATTTAAAAAAGTGATTTTACAACCAGAAGGGATTTAGAGGAGATGTTTTTGAATATATCTATTCAGAGTATTTGGTGTGTGTGTTATGTGTGTGTTATTTTAACTAACACACATTGCGCGCGCGTGTGTGTGTGTGTGTGTGTGTGTGTGTGTGTGTGTGTGTGTGTGTGTGTGTGTGTGTGTGTGTGTGTGTGTGTGTGTGTGTGTGTGTGTGTGTGTGTGTGTGTGTGTGTGTGTGTGTGTGTGTGTGTGTGTGCAGTGCACGCTAAAGTTTGAACAACACATTGTGCTTGCTTTTCTGTGGAGGTAGGCAGAGGTTCATGCTTGTTCATAAAGCTCCATGCTTGTGAGAAGGTGTATATGTGCATGCAAAACCATGCATCTATGTGTTTGTGTGTGAGGAGAGTATGTGAAACCCACTAGTTGGCAGCAGAGCCTCAATCTAGTCGACTGCTGTCTGCTACGGTGAGAGCGAGACCAAATGTCTTTAATCTCAATGTAATGGCTTTCTGCATTTATTACAGTTTCATTAAAAAACCATTAGTGGCTAATTTTAAGCCGGTCTGATGGATGTGTTGGACGCCAGGGGAAGAGGAAAGTGAATAGAGAATTTGAGCCAATCGCAATGCTTTCATTCTCCTCCGCTTGGCAGAAGCTTATGAAGTTAAAAGAAGCGACCATGTACAGTTTTGTCAATGGGTCTTTCCCATGAAGTGATCTGTAGCTCCCATCGCTATTAGTGCCAGATGGAAGCTTTAGCAAGAACCCGCCCCAGTTCCATGATATCATAACTAGTATAGTATAATGTCCGTGTTGCAAGCAGTGGTAGGAGCTAAGGCCTGAAGAGTATGTAATGCATTGAATCTGTAGATCGATAAAATGAATACTAAATTAGAATTTTTCAATCAAAATAAAGTGAGTAATAATGACCTTCTGACGGAGAGAAGGTGTGTGTGTGTGTGTGTGTGTGTGTGTGTGTGTGTGTGTGTGTGTGTGTGTGTGTGTGTGTGTGTGTGTGTGTGTGTGTGTGTGTGTGTGTGTGTGTGTGTGTGTGTGTGTGTGTGTGTGTGTGTCAAGACGTGAAGGTCTGATTGCTCTTCTCTCCAGGGACAGCTCTCGGTGGGCCATGACATGGAGGACAAGGCCTCAGGATGTCAGGCCTGTGTGTGTGAGGTGGGGGTGCTGCGTCTGAGATAAGGAGCTATCGGGTTGCAGTCATTTATTTTCCCACTCCTCAGGCGTTGGGCCCTCCACTGCCTGGCCTCCGCTCTCCAGGCCCGCTGCTTTGAAGTCAGCATGAGTTCACCAGCGACCTGTGGAGGAGCAACAACAATAACAGAGCACTTTGTTTAGCCAGCGCCTGTCTGCTGCACGCTCCCATTAATCCACTGAAACAGTGTGAAATTGACCAGTTTTGAAAATGTTTGGGTTTTTCAGATCTGGCAGTTATTGGCCAGCAGGCATGGAAGCATGCAGCTCAAATCCCTGGCCAAGACTTTTTCTTGTGCTGCATGCTAAACGTCTGAAAAAGAGCAATTGGGTCTTCATTCGTGTGGAAAATGTAAAAAATGTCATGTTTATCTGAAATGTCTTCGTTGGCAAAAGTATGATGACATGAGAACCTAGGTAAAACGGGAAAATTGACACTCTTCACCTAGTTTTTCCACACAATTTTTTTTTCGTATAAATCCACTGGAAGTGTTAAAACACGCGCAAAAACATGATCCTCAATAATGAACTACACATGATTGACATCTAATTTACATAATTTCACAAACAATTACTTTACACACTGCAGTTAAAAGGAAGTTGACAACTTGTCGGTTTACGTAATTTAAAACGCAACTAGCGATCAAAATAACTGTCAATAAACAACCTGGCGGATTGGTGGGGAGGGGTAGGCAGTGGTCTCCTGATACACTGAGCTGCTAGGGTTTGGGGGTCTGACCCTCCAGACAGGCTTGACACTGCCTTCTGGTCTCTAACGGAGCCAGACGTCTGCAGGATGAGAGAAAGAGAGGGTCAGGCTTGGCCTTCCTGTGCCCTAACCCTCCATGGGTGCCCACTTACCCTCTGAGTAGGGGGTCCGCCTCGCCTGTCACTCACACCAATCTTCCCACCATGCTGCCTCTCTCTCTCTCTCTCTCTCTCTCTCTCTCTCTCTCTCTCTCTCTCTCTCTCTCTCTCTCTCTCTCTCTCTCTCTCTCTCTCTCTCTCTTGCCTTCTCTCTCTCTCTCGCCTTCTCTCTCTCTCTCGCCTTCTCTCTCTCTTGCCTCTCGCCTTCTCTCTCGCTCTCAGATTCTGTCTCTTGCTCTCACTCACTTGCCTTTTCACCCTCTCGCCTTCTCACCCTATCTCGCTCCCTATACCCAGTCACAGTCTCTTTCCTAAACTTTCTATTCAACAGATCAGTTGTTGTGGCTGCTACCCTAGGCCCCCTTCCCCTTCTTCTGCCCCCGCCCTCCCCCCTAGCGACACTGTCCCATCCAAGGCCTTGCCGTTGCATGGCAGGGATCAGCTTACCCGGGCAGCAGCTGAGACAGCCTTCATTTGTCCCAGGGCTTTCCTCTGGTGAGGCATGTTTCGTCCCCAGAGTCCACCACACTGCCCATGGTGACACTGAGCGCTTAATTGCACTACCGCCAAATTCGGCAGCAGGGTCTGTTTTTAGTGGCGGCTCGGAGTGGTTGAACTCAATGTACTTTTGGCCGGCGGGCCTCGACACATTCCTTTAGATGGAGATATCAGCGAGTTATGGAGCGAGTATTTATGTTCAGGAGGAGGGCTTGCCCGAGTCATCTTGAGAACGGCCTTCGGTTCTTCACCACAAAGTTGCCGTAAACACAGTGCAGTGACTCTGCGTCGGAAGTGACGGCAAGCTGTGTGTGTGTGTGTGTGTGTGTGTGTGTGTGTGTGTGTGTGTGTGTGTGTGTGTGTGTGTGTGTGTGTGTGTGTGTGTGTGTGTGTGTGTGTGTGTGTGTGTGTGTGTGTGTGTGTGTGTGTGTGTGTACGAAAATATTTAGTAACGTATCAACATGTTATTATTTGACGATATCTTTTGACTTGGGACCTTGATGAGCTATTTATTATTCTTCCCCCTTGTGTTTATGGGTTCCCTCAACTTGAAGATGTTGAGGTAAAAAAAATCCCAAACCAAGCCCACCGCGTCTGTGATGTTCAGCTCTTCCTCCAAAAGGGCCATGCAAGTGTAAATATTTCTTTCACTACTCAACTGGCCTGCCATGGTTTGTCGGTGGCCTGTTTACACTCCCACACTGTGCTGAACGTGATTGCTCTTTGAATGCGTCTGCAGCTTAAATAATGCAAGCTATGTTTAAAATCAAATCTTTGTTGGCCTCACGCGAAGGAGATGCTCAGTAGCAGCAGCAGCATCATCATCATCATCATCTGCCAGTGGCATCACACTAGCAGTGTGTGTGTGTGTGTGTGTGTGTGTGTGTGTGTGTGTGTGTGTGTGTGTGTGTGTGTGTGTGTGTGTGTGTGTGTGTGTGTGTGTGTGTGTGTGTGTGTGTGTGTGTGTGTGTTGGTCACAGGTATCACATAGTCTTTCTCGCGTATTTGTTGTTTCTGGGTGCTATGCTTATCTATATGTGGAGGTATATACCCAGCAGTTGCATGCATTCATGGGGCAGCCAAATGTGTTTGGTTTTGACACCTCGGCTGTTTACATTACCCAGGATAAGGGGTTGACTTGACCCCCTCTCCCCCACACGCACCCCCACACACACTCGCATTCCCCCAACACACACAGAAAAAGCACCCCAACGCACACCCATCCAAAGCACTCCCCTAACACACACACACACACACACACACACACACACACACACACACACACACACACACACACACACACACACACACACACAAACGGCCCCCACCAGCCCCACTCAGTTTAAATGCTAACCACATGTGATCCCTCCCTACTCCTCGCTCCACTGCAGCGTGTGTCTACCTCAGCGCCCCTGCTGACGGTGAAGATTACAGCGCCCTAATCACGCCGCACTGCAAGGTTTACTCTCACCTTTACCGTTTGGTTTTCTTTCCTTCTGACATCGTACTCTGTTCCTCTTTTTCATGACTTGTTTTGTTCCTTTTTTAATGCTCACCGTTTCTTTCCTCCCTCCCTCTTCCGTTGATTAATCCGTTCTTTCTTTGGCCCATTCGTTAATTCACAGCCCCCCGTTGTGTGTGGATGGGAAGACGACAAGGTATTGAGTCATTGGTGGAAAAGAGCAGAGGGCAAATAGAGAAGCAGTGAAACGTTGTCCCACTGTCATCACGCCCAAGGGCTAATCCAAAGTGAAGGGGATTTGGAGTGCAAACTGTCTGTACCAGTAGTTGGAGAAGTAGCTTATGATTTATCGTAAAAACCAAGCCCACCAATGTTATTCCTGCGATCATGCTCCATTGAGTCCAAGCCTGTGAACACAAACTGTTCTCCCCAAGACCTTTTACGCCATGAAAAGCCAAAACTGTCATTAGAAGTCAGTCATTTTATGTACCATATTTTTTGTCACACACAATTTGCACTGTGAATTATTCCACCCGTCCCGCTAAGTCATTAATACGGCTGCCAGCGTAGTTGCGTGTAGCGACGTCATCTGGGTCAGAGCCTTTTAATTAATGACCTGGATTCCCTGCTAATTGCTCAAAGTCACCAGCGGTTCTCTGTGGTCCGATGGCAGGAATAATATATGAAGCTGTGCTGGTGCTACTTAGAATAGATTCCCCCCTTAGGAGTCGTCCATGAATCACTTCTCTGGAGTCGCCGTTAACCCTGCAGTAGATGTAATAAAGGTCAATGGCCTGCCTGATAGACACAGTCCACTGCATCGTGACCCGCCGACCTCACCACTGTTTCTCCTCCTGTCCCCATTGTTTTGAGTTCAAGCCTCCATCGCTCTGCCACAGAGCCCCCTTGAAGCCCCGGCACTCAACGGGCTGGAGCAATAAATAAAGACGCCCCAATCTCGGCCCATTTTGTTTATCTTCGGGCTCATCTCTGAAGGGGGATGTCCATTTCCTCCTCATACTCTGAACACACACACACACACACACACACACACACACACACACACACACACACACACACACACACACACACACACACACACACACACACACACACACACACACACACACTGATGGGTGTTCTTGTTGCATTCCAGGGCTTAACAGTCCCCTGGTCTCTGAGTGCTGATGCCATGCCCTGGTTGTGGAGAGGCCTTCGCTCCCTCATATCCAGGGTCTACAGTTTATTTGTAGAGCCGGTTGTAAAATGGGGAGGGGAAGGAGGAGGAGGAGGTGGAGGAGTGGTTTAGGATCTCGTTGGGTGAAGATCCCTGCATACATACACACAGATACCCCCCCCCCACCCCCTTGCATACAATCCTTCTCTCAACGACTACTACATAACAGTCATTAAACGGCTGTGTGTGTGTGTGTGTGTGTGTGTGTGTGTGTGTGTGTGTGTCTGTTTCTGTGTGTTTTTCTTCAACCAGGATGACCATGAGAGTGGCTCCAGCTCCACGAGCCGCAGTGCCTCAGACAGTGTCAAGGCCCAGGCCAAGCCCCGCAGGCTGCAGCAGGCGGCCCCCAGTGACCCGGACCTGCCCCCAGGTGAGTGATGGCCCCGGGGCCCAGCCGGGCTACCCCGACTCCCTGCTCCGGGAGTGACCCGGCGGTGCATGCACGGGCTCAGCGGGGGAGGACAGGGGATGGGAGCGAGAGACCGAGAGAGGAGAGGCTGTTTACACTAGGCGGGAGGTGTATTTTTTTCATTTTTACAATCTGCCCCCTTTACGGTTGCTGGAGCGTGAATGCTATCATCGCACAATGCAAATGAAGAGCCGGCGTCACAGCGGGTACCTTCTTTACACCCTGATAGCAGCAGCAGCCCAATACTGAAGCATGTGAATGAGAGCTGTCATTGGTGCAGAGGTTTTTTGGAATCCTGTATGAAGATGCAGATGTGTTTTATTACCGGTGTTTGTTCCAGGGAGCAAGAGAGAGTGAACAGAAGAGGGGGGTGTCCGTGTGATAAATTGCTGACTGACGTCTCTTATCAGCAAGGCCACTTGACCGAATACCTCCTACAGGGGCCATGGATTCCAAGCCTGCCTCTCTTCACACCACCTCACAATGAGGGCCCTTGTTTAGCTCGGACAGGCCTAACGTCATAACCCTTTTTATTATAATAGTTTATTTATGGCTTTGCAAATGAACGCTGTTAGGTAATGTTTTTGAGAAAAAAAAATCCACAAATGGGGCCACCCAGAACGTATTCACCTTTTTTGTTTAAATAAGCCCCCCTATATTTGAATTGTACATATATTTTAAAACAGAAAAAGCCACAATGATTTAATAAATAGCAAACGACAAATTATTTTTGTGTTTATGCAGTCTTGTTCAGAGAAGTTACTTCACAGGGCCTGGAAACGGTGGACCACCTTTATTATGAAGTAATACCTTTTCTTTTTTTTACTGAGGGGATGGTTTTGGTTTTCATGCTGTAGAGAGACTTGCCCTCTGGGTTAATCTTATTAATTTACTCTCCTCCCACTATTGTTGTAATCTGATGTTTTACAGTCATAAGGTTTTATTGTGACCACATCTGGGGCTTCTCATTTTTATGTAAAACCCCCCTCCCAAAATGAAAATAAATAAATAGAATAAAATATATTTGATGACGTATGATTCTGAGCCAATGCGTCTTAACATGGTGCTTAAAAGTTAGATTAAAAGCTCTGGCTCATACAATAAATGGGAAAAAAACATATATCATAGCCAGTGGAGGTCTGGAGGAAAGAAAGACGCACCTTGAGGAGGGAGCGGGAGAATTACAAGATGCAAACAAAACGCATATCTCTTAGAGTTAAACGAAACTCTAGCGAGGGAGATCCAGCTTTTAGGATCCAGTCACAGTTTAACACCCAACCTGGAGTCCCTGATCCCAGAGCCCCATTACGTATGTGGACGTATGTGGACGTATGAGCCTGTTCTGCTGCTGCAGTCCGGCTGGTTGTTCCTGGGGAGGATCCATTTCCAGGCCTGACGCTATGAGATAATATCTCTCCCCAGCTGTTAAAGCAGGGAACCTCCCAGCCCAGGGCCTCCCTCTGGCCCGACTTCAACACATCTACTCCTGTGTCTGCGTGTCTGTGTGTGTGTGTAAGTGCGTGTGTGTGTGTGCGTGCATGAATGCGTTTGTATGCACATGCCCCTATACCTTTCCTGCACTGCCGCACTGGATCCATTACCGCCTGTTAAGACAACTCTGGAGTCATGAGTCACAGCGGCTCGCTAAGTAAAGAAGGTATATGATCGTGGGTAATCCCACAGGTTTCTGGTAGATATTAATAAAGAAAAGAGGTTAAAGGCGGGAGAGGTAAGGCTAACCTGCTGTGACTCAGCCGGAGGATGTTTTCCTTGAACGAGACACAGAACAAACCTGTTACGGATATTGGAATTGTAGTTAAGGGATGTTTTGTTTAGAAGTCAGGATACCCGGCCAGAAATCTCGTGGCAACCAGCGTAGGCGATATTGCTCACCCCCAGTCAATAGGCCTGCGTTGTTTATAGTTTGCTCTTGTGAATACCAGTATCCCACTCGCCAATCCCCATGGTGTCTTAAGGAAGTGACCACCATCCACAATGCCTCCCAAGGTTGTCCATTCATTCATTTTGTAGACATGGTAGTGAGCCATGACTTGAACACACCGGAAAAATAAATATAAATAAATATGACACATGTGTCATTTTCTTTTTGCAAAGTATTCTCCTAGAGCTGATTTGAATTATGAGATTAAGAAAAAAAAAAAAAAAGAAGAGCTCACGTTTCCTTTTTTTCTATGCTCCGAGGCGTTCTTTGTTCCTCGTCCCTCATAGCAGCACACATTGTCTTGTTTTAGTGTGCACTCATCCTCCCTGTTTACACCACATGCTTGCTTGCCTCAATTTGAATTGAGTTAATCACATCGCAAGCTCACCGCTTCTGTCTCAACAGAAACGGATAGCCGCAGACTCCCTTGTTTAAGGTGTGTGTGTGTGTGTGTGCGGGAGTGTGCGTACACGTGTCCGTGGGGCAGTGATTGAAGAGCCATGTCTGGACTCTTCGTCCGCATCAACGTCGACATAACCTCCGGCAGGCATCTGCTCCCCCCCCCCCCCACCTTCCCCTCTTCAAAACAACCGAAACAAAACACAACCGACACTAGAAAGCCGCCACCGGCAATTATACAGCCATTTGGCTCTGCGCTCTCACATATTGCATGGATTTGTCCTCCCTGTTCTGCCCGCGGTGGAAAACTGCCAGCGTTCAGTCGTCTGCCATGTGACTGGTAGCCGCGCAGAGACCAAAGACCAAGTGTTCCCACCTTGGGCGATCCTGCGAGTGATTATGTTTACGGCTGCCGGTGGGGGAACCGGGCGGCCACTGTTGGAGAGAAATGCACAGCTCTCTTCCTCTCTGCCGGGTCCCTGCCCGGGCCTCCGCTGCACACTCTTGACACTTTTAACAGTCTGGGTCAGTCGTAGTATTTTAGTTGTGTGAACAATGGCGTCACGGCACTGAGGTTGGTTCTGCAATCACTGGTTTTCCTTGACTTATTTAGCGTCACTTGAGCTTGCCGTCGTCCCTTCGCAAATCCCCTCTTCAGTGTAAAAGTTAACGATAATTACAAAACAGCATTTTCTGTGGGTTGAGTCATCTTGTGCACATGCTGCAAGTGGGGGGGACGGGGGGGAAACATCCCATCTGCTTCGACGGGACCCCTGGACTTCACCGGCCATGTCCGCTCTCTCTCCGCACACGACGTGGTCACGAGGTTACAGGACATGTGATTTAACGCTCGCTGTCCTTCCAGTGTCCTTGGATCTCGCTATGATTTATTCACGTGACCTCTCCACCGCTACGTGGCGTGTCTTTGGGTGTTGACTCTGCCGGCTATCTATTGGCATGGCGTGGCGTATCTCTCTCGCTTTACCGTCAGGAGCAACACCCCACTCCCCACTGACCCGTATACTCACAGCCTGACCTCCAGAAGCACGGCCTGTGGACCCAGCCTCTCGTCCCCAGCATTACGTCTCACTGGATGATGACCTTCAGACCCGTTCGCTTTCACAGCTGTTCCATAGAACACATTGTATCTTCCCGGCATGACAATAGAGGAATGAACACATACGCACACACAATCCCATACACACACACTCTGAGGCGGTGGTCTTTTGGAATGCCTGCTGCAGCATTCCTTTAGGCTTTTACTGTCTTACACACGTGTGTCTGGTGTGTTTGTGCACACGCTCGTGAGAGATTACTCATATGTGTACGTCCAGTGCTGTGTGTGCATTCTTCGTCTTGTTGCGTGTTAGACTTTGCATGTATTTGAGGCCCCCGCCCCCCCTTTGTGACAGCCGACAAGTCCTAGAGTATGATTGGTTGAATAGCAGAGCATAAGTCCTGTGTTCAGTGCTACTACATTGCTGGTACTGGGGCTGCTGCTTAGAGGATAAATACAGCAGCTGTTCCGGTATTAACGGGAAACACTACTCGCATGAATGGAGGACATGGTGTGTCGTGGTCAATGGTGGCAGACTATACGTTGTGCTGGAGCACTACCATACAATGCTCGGTGGGGTGACGCCTGTAGGCTACAATGTGAAGCCTGACATTGTTGCTAATTCTGATTAGCAACAATAATTTATTGATTACAGGGAAATTTAAAGGAACCCCAAGTGCCAGGTTGTAGGTGTGTGTGTGTGTGTGTGTGTGTGTGTGTGTGTGTGTGTGTGTGTGTGTGTGTGTGTGTGTGTGTGTGTGTGTGTGTGTGTGTGTGTGTGTGTGTGTGTGTGTGTGTGTGTGTGTTGCTGTATTCTACAACGCTGTTTTAAGTAAGCCTCACGTGCTAACCCAACACGTTGCTGTTAAGGCTAACGGTCGGACAGGGCCTTCTTCTGGTTTCCAGGCTCATCAGGCTTGGCCAGCAGGGTAGAAAATGTAACCTCTATGACTGGGAGAGGCAGAAAACAGCACTGTATTGTTAACCTCTAATCTGCAATTAACTGGGATTCAGGAGAAGCAGGAAAAAGGGGCTGAAGGACAAGGCTGTATCAACAGTTCGCTGCTGGCCGGGTGTGTTTTAATGCGACGAATAGCTCATGTTTGGCCATCTGGAAAACCGGCAGGTTTTATCACTCTGCAAAAGTCTCCTGGAAGTTGAATAAACGATCCTTAGGAGATGTAAATAGGGATTTATGGAATACTGGGAATAATCCGCCGCGGTTGAAAGGCGCTGTTGTCCTACAGTAGCCAAGCATTCTCGTTCTAATAGGTTTCTGGCCACGTCGCGAGCCGTGGCCAGGTACTCATTGCGGAACAGCAGCGCAGGATCAGCATACTGTATATTTGTCCGACAGACTTGTCAATCTCTTTCTTGCCGGCTAATAACTGGCACAGCTAATAGCTGCTAATACTTTCCATATACAGGGAAGCGGGCGAACGTGGACAGTGTAATGTTTCTTTCCTGTATTGCACAGAAGAGAGTGCTTGGCCTGAGCTGGGATCACATAAAGGAGTTGGTTTTTCCACTCATTTTATGGTTGAACAATTTTAAGTGGGCTCCTTCCCCATGGGCCGCGGCACAGGTGCTGGCTGTGTCAATTGTTTACAGAGGTTTAGAGCGGTGCAGTGGTTCACCCCGAGAAGGACAGAGGGACAGACAGACAGACAGACAGGGGGGGCCCAGAGCCGACGCAAGACAAGTTAAAGAGAGAGCCACAAACGGCAAGCCGGCTTCCACAACTCCGAGAGGAGAGCGAGGGAGAGTGAGGGAGAGAGAGAGGGCCCCTGACATGGGTAAATTGGATCCAGAGCGGGAAATAGCAGGGGGTACAGCGCTCGTTTTACTGCCCAGTCTGCAGGTGCAATGTGGGCTTTGGAAGCCCGCGGCCACCCACCCACACGCACATACCCACACGGCCACATTCATGCACGGCACGCAGCAGGCATTTACGTGCTCGCTACACATGCAAGTGATGAAAGTACAGTGTGTTCAGGAGAATTACGGCAACCGCTTTCTGCCACGTTGTTGAGTCAAGCTGCAAACAAAGTAGAATTTTCCCTATTGGATTATGCTAATGTATGGCTGTAGTTGTGTACGGAACGGCTGCGAAGGGAACGGATCCATTTAAATATTCCCACCAACACGACCATTCACCCCAGCGCAGTCCTCCGCTGTGACATGGTGTCGGCCGCGCATGTAGATACAGGAAGACAAACATTTGGTTTGGAAAATAAGGAATAGGCATTAAAGGTTTATATGTTTTAACTCTGAGTGACTGTGTTTAACAGTACATGGGAGGAATGAATAAGGCCCTTCGTCCCCTGGTTTAGGGGGATTTATTGCTGTATATTTTCATACTTTATGGTCGATACTCCCCTGTCTGCAATATTTTTAGTTCTTTCTTTGGTGAGTAATGACCTTACCATGTATGTTTTCCCTGCAAAGCTTCTGTTTCTGGGCGTCACTGAGGCCATTAGGAGGTCCTGGTTGCACCGTAGCATGGCTCCCCCGGCTCGGTTGAAACCCAACCGACGGGGTTGCGCCGTCTCTCTCACCTCCCCCTTACCAGCACCTCTGCGACACCTCCCTAACCATCCCAGTCCGTCCACCGCAGAATCCCCTTTCCTATTCCTTTCTCGCTCCATCATCGCAAAAATTAATCAACCCAAATCCCCTTCCTCAAAACGTCTGGCTAGTCTAATTCTATCCACGTTGACCCCCCCTGTCATACGTTTTAATAGTCCATCATGTGTTTATACAATGACTACAATGAATGGTTGCCTCACAGGCTGTTTAGGCGTGCTAAATGAGTCCTTTAACATGTAGGTCGAGTCGTCACACTATCAAGTGAACGTATAATAAAAATACTTTCAACACCAGACACCCATTTGTTTAGCTTCTCCCTCCTTGTCATTGGCCTGCCAGCAGAGATCATTCATTTACAATCCTAGCATTCTGCAGGGCCAAAGTTTCTCTGTGCTGACCGTAACTCTCCCTCGAAGGTGTGTGTGTGTGTGTGTGTGTGTGTGTGTGTGTGTGTGTGTGTGTGTGTGTGTGTGTGTGTGTGTGTGTGTGTGTGTGTGTGTGTGTGTGTGTGTGTGTGTGTGTGTGTGTGTGTGTGCGCACACATGCGCAAGTGTGTGTTTTAGAGTTTGTGTACATTGAAGAGTGTGACCTGGCTTCCATGCATGTTCATGGAGAGGGAGATAGAGAGAGTGAGAGCGAGAGACAGAGGGTGGAAGAGCTGTGTGTGAAGCAGGGTTCGTGCACGCTAGTGTAGGGCTGAGCCGGGCCCCACATCTGAGAGGAGAAGAGAGCCCTTCAGAGATCCATAAATATGGCTGAGATTTGTGGCCGCGCTGAGGCACAGTGAGGACCAGCAATGTTTTCTTACAGATATTTAGCCCCCCCACCCCACTTGCTCACGTCCAAGCTGTAGACCGAGAACTAAGAAATAACATGTCAGGTCCTCCGCGCATTTACAAGCCCTGTAGGATGGAAGGGGTCAGCGGCAGTGAGCCCAGGCTTTCAGGGAACCCAGGCCAGGGTTTCAGTCTTTCACTGTGTATCAGCACTAAATTAACGTGTGGCATGAGTTGCATACCTCTCTACCACTGTGTGTGCGTGTTCGTGTCTGTGTGTGTGTGTGTATGTCTGGCTCACCCTGGCCCGCTTTGGCAAATGTTTATACATCCGTACCTTGGTGTAAGGTGATTTATAATGTGAGTTGCACGAGTGCATATTTGCACATGTATTGCACATCTCCTCGTGTTTTAAATTGGGGTGTGTTTGTGTGTGTGTGTGTGCGTGTGTATAGGCTACGTGCAGAGCCTGATCCGCCGCGTGGTGAACAACGTGAACATCGTGGTGAACAACCTGATCCTGAAGTACGTGGAGGACGACATCGTGCTGTCCGTCAACATCACGTCAGCGGAGTGCTACACCGTTGACGATGCGTGGGAGAGGGCCTTCATGGACATCACCGGTGAGGGATCCGACCAATCGCAGACCTCGTTCCCCTCCCCCACGTCCACAATCAACCAAACCCTGCGCTGCGAGGAAAGATGACAACCTTTTGTGCATGAGGATTATTTGAATGTTTGAGTGTTTATAGTTTATTTAAACCCAGGCCAAACAGATGTATTAGGGCCACCGTTTAAATGTCAACAGCTGTTTCAATTGACAAAATTATCAGAGTTCTCAATCTTGAGAGCAGCGCTCTGTTTTTATAATGCTTGCGAGGAAATTTCCCCCATTGAGGAACGAGCAGTTGTCACTGCCAAAGTAAGCCTCTGCAAACCGAAAAATCGCCAGCTTCTTTTATCCTGGTATTGTTGTCAATATTGATATCCTCTATAGCTGGGGTCTTTTGACGGATGAAGTAATTGCAAGGTGACTAAGGCCTTCGACATTTATTGGCTGCATTGAGATGCTCTGAGGCTGCACAATCACAAGTTAACTATTTAAGGAACGACCATTTGGGCTACATAGAGTGGAAGACGGACGGGAGGCGTCTGCTACAACCTGGAAAGTTATTATGGACAATCCCTCTCAAACACACACACACACACACGTACCACTTAGTTGGACCTCTTGTAAATGCCACACTTCATAAGAGCCCTGGGGTGTCTGCACAGTGTCTCCCCCCCAGGCTTCCTATGTTTGAAGGAGGCTCAGAGATAATGAGGATTTACTGCCAGGGCCTGCTCCTGTGTGTGTGTGTGTGTGTGTGTGTGTGTGTGTGTGTGTGTGTGTGTGTGTGTGTGTGTGTGTGTGTGTGTGTGTGTGTGTGTGTGTGTGTGTGTGTGTGTGTGTGTGTGTGTGTGTGATCCACTCACAAGTGGATCTTTTCCTGAAAACTTGTGATTATTATGAGTGTCTGTCGAACGCATGCATCAGAGTACCCGGTGGTTCCCCACCGTTTTTGGCCCGGGACCCCAATTCCAGCTCTGAAAGTGTTTGCGACCCAAACTTTAACTTTAGTGCTTCTGCTTCCACACATTGTTTTGATCCAATCAACATCTGCCAGTAATATCAATTTCCCGGTAAAATTGTGTAATTGCTTAGCTCCACCACACACAAAGTGATTAGTTTGCCCGTGGCTATGAATCATTAGGAAGTCAGTTTGTGTTTACAGGATGTCTAAGAAAAATATGATTTGCTCAAATGGATCATCACATGCGGGGGGATTCAGGATGCATTAGGGGACCCCCAAGTGGAGTCCTGACCCCAAGATTGGGAACCACTGGTCTATTCCATGTCTACCTCTTATGCTACCTGCCCCTCACCCCATCCCACTTCACCCCAACCTAGCCCCTGAGTTGGTCCTGAGGAAGGTGATCAACTTCTCGGACTGTACGGTGTGCCTGGACAAGCGCAACGGCAGCGGGAAGATTGAGTTCTACCAGGACCCCTTGCTGTACAAATGCTCCTTCAGGACACGCCTCCACTTCACCTATGACAACATGAACTCTAAGATCCCTGCATTCATCAAGGTGAGCGCTTCTTCTGGACCCTGCAGCCTTCATACACACGCGCACACACATGCTTTTACACGCACTGGCGCATGCCCGCACAAAAAAACACGCACGCACATGTAAACACACACACACACACACACATGCTCTCTCACACACACACACACATGCTCTGACACACACACGCACGCACACACATAAACTTGCACGCGCACACATGCCCTCACACTCACACATGATCACACACCCTCATGCTCACACACACACACACACACACACACACACACACACACACACACACACACACACACACACACACACACACACACACTCTCACTCTCACGCCCCTCTCTCTCTTCCCGGGCAGATGCAGACCATGGTGGAGAGCCTGAAGCTGTCCGTCACCGACCAGCAGCTGCCCATGTTCATGCGCATCCTTGAGCTAGTAATCGCCCTGTACTACGGGGCCATCGGGGCCCCCCGGGATGGCGACGCGGACGAGGGCAGTGGGCCCATCAGGGAGACGGTCGACCCCGTGCCTGGTGAGTGTCTGTCTGACGTGTGTCCTGCAAATGGCAACTTTAATTCACTGCTGCGGCTCTCACTTGTCTGAGAAGAGAGTAGGTCTTTTGGAAACTAACAATATTTGTGTGCGTGTGTGTGTGTGATTTGTCATGGCTGTTTGTACTTAAAGAATATTAAGAGCGGTTCACCAGCTACTAAGCAGTGATGTGGATGACTCTGTTGCTCCATACATGCAGTTACATTTTCCGAGTAGTGTGTGAGACCTCTTCTGTTTGTGTGCAAGTTATTTCACAACAACTCCTCCCCCCCCACAGAGCTCCATGCCGCCACGGCCACAGCCGTATTTCTCCGGCAACATTTACAAACAGAAATCAAATTCTCAAGTGTTTAACAAGCCACGGGAACGAGCTGAATGCCCCGGCCCCCCGGCCCCCTACTGTGTCCTCCCTCACCCTATGTGTTGCCTTCCTCATGGGGGGCCACATGTGGTCTGTCATCCCTGGATGGGACGTTGAACATCACTTTGACCGTGGAACGGGCGCCTCCTCCTCCTTCTCCTCCTCTTCCTCCCGCTCTTTCAACAAACAAAGCGCCCCGCTGTGTAACTCGACACGAACCAGGGGAGGACGGGCCGGGAGGAGAGAGTCCTACCCACTTTCTGTCTGTGTTTGGGACCATAGAGACACTCTAAACAGAGAGAGCATGCGTCCACATTATAAAAGGAACTGGTTTGCCCTTAGGGCACAGGAACGATGCACCCTTTTGCACACATGGTACCATAAAGAGTCAACGTGGTTATATTTATTAATGCGGGTTTATTAACAAAGGCATCGATGCAGACGTGTACTAATATTCACTCAACGACATGCATGTACTCACAAACATGCTATCCAATAATTGTTTCTGCCTAAAAACTGAATCAATTCAAACGTCACATGCTTTTTACGCTGCTTTTCTTAGGAGCTCGGCATGCTTCTTCACAGCATACTCATATATGATAATTGGCCTATGAATAACTGCACTTGTAGCACCAGAGAATCATCCAGGAGGAAGGTAGTGGGTCGGAGGAGGAGAGCAGGTCGTCTCTTTCTCGCCCTATGTCCATTCTCTCTGTGTCTCTGTATCTGTGTCTCACTCTCCCCCTCTCTCTCTCTCTGTCCCTGTCTCTCTGTGTCTGTGTGTCTGTGTCTCACTCTCCCCCCCTCTCTCTCTCTCTGTGTCCCTGTCTCTGTGTGTCTGTGTCTCTCTCCCCCCCCCCCCCCCCCCCCTGCCGCTCTCTCTCCTCTCTCTCTCTCTCCGTGCCTGCCTGCTGGGCCTTCAGCTTCAGTGGCGAGTTGGCACGGCTGGCGCTTCTCTTTCCGATGCCAGATGTAAACCTCTGTGTCATGGCCCTGCTATGCAGAGCCTCCGAGAATGAATTAGTATCCCATCGCAAAAATATACAAGAGGGGACCGGCGCGTGGAACCCGAGCGGCCCCAGATCTTGTTATGCTGGAAGTAATTGACGGAGGAAGGGGTTGGGGTGGGGTTGGGTGGGGCGGGATGACGGAGGAGGAGGAGGGTAGCGGAATGAAACTTGTCGGGCTTGTTTCACATATGGCTTTCAATATTAGCCCCCATGTGTTGTTTATTTATTTCCTTTTGAATACAGGCTTAGTGAATTTGATCTATTATTTATTGCAGCAGCGCTGATTAATGGCGGCTAACCCGTGTTTGCTTGTGATAAGATCGCTATTCTGTGATATTCGGCTACACTAAAGTCCCTTGTGCCCGGCTGGGACTGCCTGAGTATTTATTTATAAGTTGTTAACATTGTGAGTATTCATTGTTGCGTGTTTGCTGGAACATGATACCTGTGACTTAACATGTACTTCATCACATCTTAGTTGATTTCCCCCCTCGCTAGCCTGCTATGGGTCGGAGCGGTGTGTGTTTGTGTTCTGTGTGCCCATGAATGCACATGCGTGTGTGCATGCCATGTTTCCCCGTGTCTATCATTCGGTCTTTGCTAGCCGCTTTTAGTAACTGACTCTACCAGGACAGAATGGAGGCTCACTGTGTGTGTGTGTGTGTGTGTGTGTCCAGAGTAATGATTCAGTCTGGATCTGCATTAATAGACCGTGACTTTTAATTGAACAGGGTTCTTCCTAGAGAGTCTTCAAAGAGAATATAAATGTTCCCCGATTTGACAGTATTTTTCTTTTGGTTGAATTAACCATGTGGAAAAAGTCTTGTAATGTGTTTATGTGCCCGTGAATCACCGTGCTCGCATTGCTTATAGGTAGCGGCCAATGTTTTCATTAATGAATAGCCCACTAATAGGTGAGCGGTGTGTGTCTCACCAACCCATCAGGCAGGATTAGAGAGGAGCGGCTTCTCTCGTGTCTAAAACTCAACAGCTTGACTCTGAAACACTGCAGAAGGTTCAGTGGTTGGAAACATGGATGGCTAACACGCTTGAGTGGACCAGCTGGTCACGGCAGAGAGCACTGCACGTCCACAGAGTATGAGAAGAATTAGCTTCAAAAGGCCTGTGGTGAAAAAAGTGTGTGTGTCTGTGCTTTGTGTAAGAGATTGAGCATGCAATTGATGATGAGGTTAAGTGTGTGTGTTTATGTGCATGGGCATGTGCCCGACTACACACGCATGCACGCACGCACGCACGCACGCACGCCCGCACGCACGCACGCCCGCACGCCCGCACGCACGCACGCACGCCCGCACGCCCGCACGCCCGCACGCCCGCACGCCCGCACGCACGCACGCACGCACGCACGCACGCACGCACGCACGCACGCACGCACGCACGCACGCACGCACGCACGCACGCACGCACGCGCACACACACACCCTTGTGTGGCCAGTTTAATATTAGAAATATTTTATATATATTTTTAATTTATCCTTCTATTTTTACACAAGTGTGTAAAGGCCACAGGGTTCCCATGTCTGGCATAGTGGAAACATTTTTAAATATGAAATTATGCAAAAAAAGGAGTATCTCACATTCCTGCCCAGAAAGAGAGATTTCAAAAGCAAGAATGATCTTAATGTCAGCCTGGCAGTGTCTAGCTCAGTTAGTTTGTATCCTGGTACACATGTTTTTTCCCCCTTGCTTCAGTATGTCTGTTTTACTGGCATGTAGCCCATGAGAAAGAAGTAAAGGGAAAACATGTTACTACAGGGGATGTAAGAATAGGAGGCGTGTTAGTTGCCGTGTATGCGTGTGCATATCTACACGCTTTGTACGTAGTCTTTATGCGAATGGGAGAATTGCAAGCTCCAAAACATGCATCCAATTTTGCTATTCTGTGATATTCGGCTACACTATCTCGACAGAATTAGAATTAGCATAGATCATTGTCTGCGCACACGTGGTGGCCTTTAGCTCAGGGGTCAGGTGACCAGTCCACCTCCTTCTCTTTAAACATGGAGGGACATCTACTGGCCTGGGAGGGCACTGCCTGTTCTCTCACTCCTTGCTGCGTGTGCTTCTTTGCTTCGCATTTTGACATTTTTTCCCCCTCTTTCGCCACCTATCTTGCTCATCTCATTTTCTTCACACTTACACACACACACAAACTAACTCACTTAATCACTCACTCACTCACGGACGGACAGACCGAGGCCTGGAGAAAGTAGGATTCTGGGGGGAGTTACATGACTGTACAGCTGTCAAGCTATTCCTGTATTCCTATCTCTACCTGAGTATATTGGATGTCATTCACCTTCCATTTTTGCAGGGTACCTTGATTAAACGCACGTGGTGTTTGTATCTCAACCGCCTAACCATGTAGGCTTCTTGGAGCCTTTCTCGGATCAGGCGTCTGGTATTTTGCACCTAGGATTAACACTTCAAAGTCCCCTTAAGTCGGCAAGTTGTGATCACTTGATTTGTAATTTCGCTCCTATTTTGATTGCCCAGGTACTTTGGTCAGACGGATGTAGACGTGAAGGGAAAGGGCTTAGTGCCTCAAATCTGACACCTCAAAGCCTTTCACTGGATAGACACCACCCAGCTGAAAAATAAGGAAAAATTTGCTTTTGAGTTGGACTCGGTGTTAGTGAAATAGAAAGAAAAAAAAGCCCATTACATGGGATTTCCAACTGCCAATTCGCAAAGTGAAAGATTTAATTAAGAATATGTCATAATTTTCACCGCCTAACCCCCTGGGATCCTCCGCTGTGACCTCACAGACCATATTGTTTTCTCGCGGAGGACGTGGGGCCGAGTGGAATGGGATTACACATTCTTCCCCGCCGACGTCAGCCGTCCTTCTCTGCATGTGGACACGGACACGGACACGATGGGCCCGAGGTCAAAGGTCAAAGGTCGGGATGATTGAATGCCCTCCCTCAAGCCCTACCTGCCGTGGGTGTGAGCTTGTTCGCGTGACTTCAAGAAACTACTTTCTACAGTTTTATCCGTTATCCATCCCAAGACAGCCATATGACTTACTCAACTGTCCAACTTCTTGGTTCTGAATCAAGCACGCATTCTTCCTCTTCAACCACATGCTCTGTTACATGCTACACACAACCCCATTGTCCCAAAAGGCCTGTCCCAATTTTGTCATCCACGGTCCTCATTTTGCTTTGACACATGATAGCACTCTTGAGGCTACTCAAGTTAAAACCCTTCCCTTTTGATTGAAGTTTCACGATTCAAGAACTTTATTTGTCACATTCACATACTTACATGTACAGTGAGATGAAAGCGACTATGCTAACAGGATTCTAACAATTTTACTATAAATAGAAGCAACAATATTTACAGTGAAACAAAGACAATAATTGTAGTGATGGATGTAAATAAGGGATCTGTAAAAATGACGGTGTGTTTCTATGTGCATGTGCATTGGAGGGGCCGTTTGTGGAACTTGTTAGGGGTCCTGTTAAGATCAGTGGTCACAGCCCTGATAGCCTTGGGGAAAAAAAACTCTATCTCAGTCGCTCTGTTGTAGCTGTGTGAGTGCAGATGCGCTTGCTTGACCGTAGCAGCTGAAACTTATTGGGCTGGTGTGAATCCTTCATGATCCTATAGGCTCTGGTTCTGCACCTCCTGGTGTATAAGCCCTGCAGGGAGGGAAGTGTAGTTCCAACAATGTGTTCATCCGATCGCAACACCCTCTGCACAGCCCTCCTATCCTGAGCAGAGCTGTTGCCAAACCAGGCAGTGATGCATCCTGTCAGGATGTGCTCTGCAGCCCCAGAGTAGAAGGACTGAAGGATCCTCTGCAAGGATTTCTACAGCTGTCTGAGGTGATGAAGGCGATGCCTTGTCTTTCTCACCTCACCAGAGTGTCTATGTGTGTTTTCCACGTCAGATCCTCTATGATGTGGACTTCCAGGTATTTAAAATTGCTCAACCTCTTCCAAAGAAGTCCCATCAATCCATATCGGTGTGCACGTAGTGTTTATCCTCCCTGCTTTGCTAGTGTCACGCAAATCTAGATCCACGATCTGTGATTTAAATATAAAAATGTACGAAAGCAGCCATTTCTATCACTCATCGGTTTGCTCGGTCCAACAAATACTGCAGCCAGCTAGTCTTGCTTCAGTCTGCACACCCTTGTCTGTCTCCCAGCGTGTGTCCGTTCCAGGACTCCACCCTTTGTCCCTGACTGAGCCTCACCAGCCTGGCTTGTGTTCAACTCTCTGCTCCTCGGTCTAACCGGCCATCCTCCTCCTGGAAGTGGTCACTGCCGCAGCGACCTGTGGTCCTGGGCCCCCTGGTTCTGTCGGGGCCCAGCGGGGGCCGCTTTGACTGCAGGCCAAGGTCCCTCCTGTCAAGATGCGATTTGACAGGCGGTGACCTCTGACCCACACTGGAATGGTCTTTTTCTCTCTTGTTCTCTCGCCTATTAATACGTGGATACTGTCACACTCCCTCTCTCGCACACACACACTCATGCCGCTCTCACACCTGCATGTTGGAAGCAGCTATTGTGAAAGTGCTGTTGAGAACAATGTTTTGTGTGTTCAGTTGACAGCTGCCACAACTCTCTTTTGAAAGTTTAACTCCAGACATGGGGCGAATTCATTTTCTGCACTGTAATAAGCAAAATTAGAAATAAAAGCATGTATGATATACACGATCAAAAGACATTCTCTGTGGACTATTTGTTCTCTGAAAATGTCTCATTAATTTAATACTATTTTTAATGTGTTCAAGGAATGCACCTCAGAGGTACTCTACAAAGAGCGTGAATACATTGATGGATTGCATCTTGCTCACGACATGGCAAAGATTAATTGTTTTGAATCCATGCAATCAATAACCCTCCCTAGTTATGTTCCTATGATGTAGTGTAGCACACTGCACTTTAACAAGGTAATGTTATTTTTTAAGGCTGCAAACCTTGAGCTGTGATGCTGCTACGCCTCCCGCCTCGCAGCTTACTCCTTTTATTGAGCCACGTATTAATCTGCTTCAAGGTATGGACGTGGAAGAGGACAACCAGGGGATGGCCCGGCCGTTCTCCAGCTCAGAGCTCTGCATGCAGCCCGGAGGGCCCGACGACCAGATGGACGAGGGATGGGTCTCTTGGGCGTGGTCCTTCGTGCCGGCCATCGTGGGCGAGGAGGACGAGGAGGGCGAGGACGGCACCTACCACCAGAGAGAGCCAGGGTCCAGCCCGAGTGGCACCCAGCAGCATGCGCAGCCTCGAGACCCCGTCGTGTCCATAGGATTCTACTGCACCAAGGCGTCCGTTACCTTTAAGGTAAGTCGGCCCGTCGTTATGTTGTGCTCATGTTTTCACTCAGCTGTGCTGCTTTCAATTGTTAGTAGTTGACGATGTGTTTTTCATTGGCTACTATTTTCGGTATGAACCATGGTGCTGTAGACAGATGCCTGGGCGAAGCTGTCGATAACAAGATACATTGTAAACATACAATGTATTTTTTTTTAGGCCTTTTTTTCTTTTTTACATTTACCTAAAGTCAAAAAAAAAATGGAAACTGTATACATCACAAATTGGCAGGGCAATCTACAAACGTACATCATGCGTACAAGGTAGGAAATAACTCCAGAGGGAGGATTAGCCAATGGCACTGATTCAAGAAGTTCTATTTCCTGAATCTGGCCTTAAAATACAGTTGTGTTAGCAATTAGGACATTCTAATGCCTCCGATTTTTCATCTTCCCTTCACTGGCCAATTCCGTCCCTCCAGTGCTTTCTTGCGGTTCCAATGTAAAGTCCGTGGCCCGGCCCCAGGGAGGTTTGTGTACGTCTTTCCCCTCCACGTGCGGTTCTGGGCGGGGAGGCTACGGGCAGCCGCTAACGGGTGTCTCGGGTCCCGTTAATGTCTCAGACATTATGCATGGTATGATTACTATTTAGAAAGCCATCCCAGCGGTAATCCCCTGCGCTCACTCAGAATAGTTGAAATTCAACTGCATTTCCCCTCAGGTTTAGGCTGGTCAGATCGTATTTCTAACCTAATGTGTGCTGTGCGTGTGTGTGTGTGTGTGCCTCCTGCCCTGTGTATGTATGTATTAGTGCATGCGTGTGTGCATGCGTGTGTGCATGTGTTTTCAGTGCGCTCCTAATAATGTTTAAATTGTTCCTGTAGTGTTTGAGTTCTTTTAATCAATTAATTGCCTCTTGTCTGGAGTAATTGCAGACAGCTGAGTTTTAAACGCTTTCCCCGCTCTCATGCGCGGAAGCGTTTAGTTTGAGGGAAACGTTGTGCTCTTTGAAGAGCCACTGCAGGGACCTGAGGTTGACGTGCCTGTGGAATCAGGGAGGTAATTTCTTCGGATCCTGATGCATTACATCCCCGATGCGTTTGATCGGAAAAGTTAGACGTGTAATTTTAACGACACGCTACACACATCACGTGCAGTTTGAGGTCAATGGCCTTCTCTCCCTTCCTGGCAGTTGTTACACACCTGCAAGAGGTATCCATGACAGGAGTTTGAGTTTATTTTTTCCCCAATTTCAGAAACACAATTTCCTCTCAACTCTTTAACGTTATTTTTGGCAGTGGAAATTGGATTAGTATCAAAGAAATCCTATTCTGATTTTTATTCTGATTTTAAATATTTCTTTGCTCTTTCTATGTCTCATTTAAAGTACCCCGACCTTCATTTAAAGTTTATAATAATGCATTATTTTATTCTAAAATCCAGTGTTGGCTCATCTGCCACAGTAGCGTAATTTAGTGATTTATCTGTGGTACTGTGTTGATTTAGGCTTCAACTAAATCGAGAGCCCCCCCCCCCCCCCCCCCCCCCCTCCTCCCCCCACCTTACCTTCTGTTCACCCACACTAAGGCGGCCATGTTGTTTTTGGATAAACCATAAGTCTGCATCCACTGTATCTGAAGGGAGAAGCTGCTCCTAGGCTAATGATCTGCCTTCCCCATTTGTTCTGTGTTGTTGTTGAGTGGGCTCTGGGTCGGGCCTTGCTCCCTGTGCGTGAATAAACCCTCCGACTGGAGGGAGGAAGAAGGCAGCCAGGGCGCTGGGGTGAGGGGAGAGAGTGTGGGTCGCTGTAATAAGGCACAGCTGCTTCCAGCCCCTGCACCTGCTTCCTGTGTTGGAGACCGCCGAGTTCTGCTCCGAAACACTGGATTCCTGAAGCGCTCCGTCTCCCCCGTTTAATGTCAGGGGGATTTTTGAACTCTCTCGAATCACCCAGGCAAACATATCGATGACGTGTTGTGTTTTTTTTTATTCTCAGTTGTTGTTGTTGCTGTACCTTAAATGTGTGTGTGTGTGTGTGTGTGTGTGTGTGTTCCTCCTCTTTTGCCTCAGCTGACAGAGTCCCTTTCGGAGAGCAGCTACTACAGTCCACAGAAGGTCAAGTCCAGAGAGGTCCTGTGTCTGGAGCCGGAGGGAATCACCATTGAGGTGATCCTCTATCCTTTTCAGCCACCATGGATCGTTCAATGTATCTGTACCTACTCGGAGTGGCCAAGTCCTAAATGAATACTTAAAAAAACAAACAAAGGAAACAGACACTGGATTCATCTCTCAAATCCGTCAGTTCAAGTATCATACTTTTCTGATCCTCTCGTTATTAAAGACAATTTACTCAGAGGCCACTCGGAGACACACCGCCGCAGAACTTGTCTTCCTCATAATTCCCTTCTCAGGAGTGTTCCTAACGACACCCCTCACATGTCTAATCCCGGGCCCTCGGTGAGCACTGCCCGCCAACACTGCACAAGATGGACTACTTATATTTATATACGTATCTTATTCTCTGATTACCTGGGTAGTAAAGGGCTTTTCTTCTCTGAGCTTTCTGCCAGATGTACGAATTCAGAGAGATTTCCAATTCCAATTTCAGTAATTTATGCTCTCGCTGGAAGCGGGACAGCAACGTGAGAGAAGCTGAAGGGGGAAGGTGGCGGGGGGGGGGGGGGGTCCTCGCTTGTAAAAGACAGGGGGGGGGGTTGGGGTTACAATTACAGTGTGGTGAAACCTTGTGTTTTATTGGGTTGCTCTCTGCTGGGTTGACTTCTGGGGAGACGGGACAACATAGTGGGTAACACACACACACACACACACACACACACACACACACACACACACACACACACACACACACACACACACACACACACACACACACACACACACACACACACACACACACAAATGGGTAACCGGTTGCCCCTTTATTTTCTTTACACAGTGTAATGAGCCTATAACCAAGAGCCGCCAACACCACAAACCAACACAAGCAGCCCCTTAAATCACCTATTGCTGAGCTTTGTTTGTGATATGCCAATAATATAATGAGTCCATAACCCAGTAGAAGGCATTACACTCTTAAAAAGTTAAAAAGCGAGTTTGGGTTGCATTACTATGAACTTTTGCCCTGTAGTCTTTTTATTGGTATAATATTGACTGTGTGCATATTGCGCAGCCCAGCTCATTACCTCCTCAGTCTTGTTATTTTTCCATTTCAATAAATCAGACGCGTTTCCTTCGACACGGAGTAACACACACTGAGCGGTTCACGACTTAACAACTCCTTCCACCAGATACATGTCTCTCGATTTAACAACCTAATTCACTGGTTTCAGTTTGGCTCTTCCTCCCCTCCGTCTGTCCCTCTTTCATACTGACTCGTTCTCACATTCCCCTCCTCGGTGTTCCCAGGTGCTGATGATGGGTGAGGCGTTCTTCGACTGTCAGATTGGCATCGTGGGCTGCCGGGCCGTCTGCCTGAAAGGCATCATGGGAGTGCGGGACTTTGAGGATAACCTGAACCGACGGGAGGAGGTAAAAGCACACTGTGTACACCACCAGAAGTCAAGAACCCCAGGAGGATGAGTTTCCTTTATAAAACAAAACAGAAGGAGATCTCACACACACACACACACACACACACACACACACACACACACACACACACACACACACACACACACACACACACACACACACACACACACACACACACACACACACACGTCCATTTCAGAGGTAGACACAGAGGTGTGATTGAGGTTTCTTTATGGAATTGTGTGTTCCAACTACCTTTTTGTATTAATACCCACATGTTATTCGCACAATTTCTGGAAGCCTGTGGCGACACAGTCCCCTTTCTTACCGCCCATGCACAGCCATCCATTCAACCTGCCGTGTTTTCGCAGCGTAATATTATATCATAAAGTTAATCGAAAATTGATTATGTTTGCATTTTATGACCGGTGGTCGCGGTTCGGACAAGAAACTTGGAAGCTTCCCGTGGCGCACTTATTAACTAAATAAGTGTGTCAAAGTGTTATATGTAACATGACTCAAATCCCCTGGCATAATTGGTCATAACATTAATCTACATTAATCATCGACAAGGTTGTATATTTGTCCACTCGGGCCTACTTCCTCCGTTACTTTCCCCTCTCTCTCTCTCGCCAGGACGCTGTGTTCTTCATGTGCGGCGAGACTCTGAGCGCTAAGGGGATGACGTACCTGACCAACTCCCTGTTCGACTACCGCAGCCCAGAGAACAACGGCGTACGGGCCGAGTTCATCCTGGACGCCACCAACCACAAGGTCATCGTCACAGCATGGACAGTGATACTGCATTTAAATCCTCTTTTAATGGCGGTGGAAATATTGAGCAACACGCATGTAACACACACACACACACACACAGCAACACAGGCAATACAGCAACACAGCAATTACAATTTTAGTCATCATGTGACATCACTTTTGTACTGGGTTTATCTTGGCTATTGTAGCCATGGTAGCCACCAAAAACAGGAGAGGCAGCCGAGCTGTACAAAGTATTGGGCTTGTAACGTTTCAGAAAGGTTCGCGCCCTGAGGTCCTGACATCTCATCATCGATACCATGACTGGATTCCATCTGATGTTGCAAGCGATTCGTTGGTATTACAGTCTCTTGCCAAACTGCAGCGGATCCCTTCCAAAATCAGCAAAACACGTCTTATCTGAAGAATTTCATCTATTCCCCTTAAATCACTACCAAATACAGATTACTAACTTCCAGTCCCGGTGGCGTCTTTCTTTCCACTGGCAGCGCTGCACGCCGCAGTAGAGGAATGCTGGCTCTATCTGTCTAGTAGCATTAAAACCCTTATCCCTGATAAGGCTCAGCTCCCCTCTGTCAGCCATCCCCGACTGGCCTGTTGACGCTGCTCAGCCATGCTCATGACCCTCAGTGGGGGCGGCTGTTTGTCCATCCACTCACCGTCCGTCCAGTCGTTCATCCATTCGTCCCTTCGTCGGTCTTTGCGTACTTGAAAGGCTCAAGAAGTCAAAGTGTGTGTCAATTCATTAGCGGTGTTGAGACAGGCCTTTTATGGCTTTGATCCAAACGCAGGCCCGCACCATTAGTGAGCCTAATAAATATTACTCATTAACTTCCCTTTCTGATAAGGCTGCCATTGGAGCTAGTTGGAAGGTGAGGGTTGTAATGATCTCTCTGTGTGTGTGTGTGTGTGTGTGTGTGTGTGTGTGTGTGTGTGTGTGTGTGTGTGTGTGTGTGTGTGTGTGTGTGTGTGTGTGTGTGTGTGTGTGTGTGGTTGCTTTGCAGTGGATTGATGTGCACTATTGGTAGCGTTAGAGAGCAAAGTGGTGATAACCTCTAGAGTACTCTGCAGGGCTGGGTCAATAGCTCTACACCTACAGACTAATGCATGATCACAGTTGAGTTATTAACAAGCATAGGCCCCAGATGAAGAGGATATTTGATTGGAGGCCTGAAAATATTACCAAAATTCAGAAATTAGCCTGATCTTGGTCATTGGTTTCAATTTAAATCATTCAAAATTAAGCATTTTTTTGCAATTATAACCCTATTTTGTTGCAAAATTGATTTTTAATCCAGTCTAAAAACAGCTGCCAGAAGAACCTGCCAAACAAGACATTAATAATCAAACTCTATGTACAGAATATGAGGCCCTGATTGTCGGGTTTATTTCTCCATCTTTACTAATCAGGGCGTGCTCTGCATTTCACGCTGTGTGCCGTGTGAGTGAGTGCTTTTTTGAACCATTAATGAAGGACTTTTAATATAAGATGCAACTTTATTTATCCCCCGTAGGATAAATATGTTAATATTTGTTAATATATTTGCTTAAGAAAGAAAAAGAAAAAAGAAACTATACTGAACCACGCACCTTTTATTCATCCCATCTTGGTTCTGATCTCCCTTCACCCCTGACTCTCTGACCCCATCCACAGATCACCGGGTAGGGGGTTGTTGGGCTGTTTACTCCCCTACCGTGGTGTTTACCTGGCTCTGCTTTTGTTTGACAGGAGACCTACACAGAGATAGCCGGCATGCAGCGCTTTGGTGCTTTCTACATGGATTACCTCTACACAATGGAGAACGGCGGTGGCAAAGGTATTGTCCCACTCATTCCCCTACACACTGCTTGTTTGCTCATTTCCCTCACCTTTCTCTCTCTACCCCCCTCGCTCTACCTGTCATGTTAAGTCTTGCTTGCTCGCTCTCTCTCTTTCTTTCTTTTCTTTCTCTCCTCCCCTCCCCGCTGCGTCTCTTCTGTCAAACATGCCCCCTGGAGACTCAGAGAAAGAGGGTGTCTTGTTTGATATGTAGCCACCTGGTCCTTGACCCTTCCTGTCCCCACGCTCACCCCAAACTTACCTGGAGGGCAGCTGTCAGGAGTGTTTAGTCTGTGCTGACACGTATTTGCGTTTCTTTCTCCGCACCGCTTGTTGATACACTGTTTCCCCTCTGTGTGTGTCTCTCTCTCTTTCTCTCTCTCTCTTGCTCTCTCTCTGTACCTGTAAGCGCTTTAGAAAGTGAATAGGCCGACGCTTGGCTAATTGGGTGTCACTGTGGCTGGCAGGAGTCCTGACACAGGCAGAATCCTCATTCCTTCAACAAAGCTCTTAAGAATGTTTATTTAAAGTATTGGAAGATCTGAGGTTCACATTAAGAGATCAGGCGCTCGCTCTCTCTTGCATTATGACCTGAGTGACTGTGAATGTTACATTTGGCACTGGGAGCATGTCTCTTCGCTCCCAGGGCTGTATTGTTAGGAATGTTTGTATGGAAGGTGCCAGACTGTTTTATAACGTGACTGTTGTTCGTCAATAAGGAATGTTGCCACAATAGTAGAAAAACAAAATAAAACTTAAGAGCATTCTGTTGCCGATCAGCTCAGAAGATTGACCTGAATATCAGGTCTGATCTTTAAGCTACATCTGTGGTTGCCAATTGAAGTGGAGATCACACTTAATAGGCTTGTGTCCATCATCGGCTCAACTGGCAAATGTTGATAATGGATAAATGCCAGCAAAGATACACTGTTCTGATGTTTTATTAGGATGAGATGTTGGCACAGGTAGCATGCAGGAGTGTTAAATGAATGAGCAGAAACCAAGATGCAGCTGGAGAGAAACCCTCCGAGAGGAAATGTTCTAACTAGTAACTGGAATATTTCTGGGAGAGTAAGTTCATCTACTTCTTTCACCTGCTCCCTCAATCTCTCTGACTCTCTTACACTCTATCTTTCTGTCTCGCTGTCTTTCTGTCTCTCTGTCTCTCTGTGTCTCTCTCTCTCTCTGTATCTGACTCTCTTAGACTCTATCGCTCTGTTTCTCTCTGTCTCTCTTACTTTCTTACTCTCTATCTTACTCTTACACTCTATCGCTCTGTCTCTCTGTCTCTGTCTCTCTTACCCTCTATCTCTTACCCTCTTACACCCTATGGCTCTCTCTCTGTGTCTCTGTCTCTGTCTCCGTCTCACTCTGACTAGGCTATTGTTTCCTGCGAGCTGTCGTCTAAAGATAAGAATCTAAATTAAAAACAAAGAGGGAAAACATTGGTAGTGTCATCGTCAGCTGTCAAAATGATTAGTGACAGGGCGGTAAGCTGTCGCTCCGCTGCGTTCCTCCTAGGGGATGCCGGGGCTAATCCCTTGGCCAATTGCATTCTTCCTTCTCTCCCCGAGAAGGGGACGGGATCCGGTGTCGGCCGGAGCGAATGAGTCTCCGTCCCTGCATGGACGCGAACTAAAAGCGCACTTTGGAGTCAACCAAAATATGACCCGAGCCGCTGATGTCACATTGGAGTAACGTTGCCGATCAGAGCCCCCTGTGCCTTTGGGGAGCAGGCAGATACCGCTTCTAAAGTCCCAGCACATTCCAGCCCCCTCCCAGGCCGCTGACCGCTCTCTTAACTGCAGCCACATGGTGGATATTAGCCTAATCCTTCGCAGCCACATCGCACAAGTAGCGGGAAGGGGAAGTGACATCGTCTGATGCCCCTTCTCTAAAACCACCGATAGCGAGGGAAATCGTAATCGCTAGTTCTAAAATAAAACAATAAAAGTATAAAGAATCCCACACAAGCATAACAGCAGTAGGCTGTCTGAACTATGAGAATGTGGATTTGATGTAATGTGAATAAAGCAACTGTTCAACCCCCCCCACACACACACACACACACACACACACGCACACGCACACACGCGTGCACACTCAGACACAACCCCCTTTCCGCCATTCATCTGCCCGGTCGTTTATTCATTATTTCTTTCTCATTTTATTGCGAGCAAGCGGTGGATTTAAGCGGTGACCTCTGTGCTACAGGCCCCTTGCAAGTGCAGGGGCAGCTGTGGGAGAGAGGCCGACATTTGGAATAGTGATCACCGGAGAGCCCGCAGGCCAGTGTGAGCTACTCAGAGCTTTCTGACGCTGCCTCGTCTCGCCGCCTCTTTTCCCTCTTTCTCCTCTTTCTGTGTCATTTCCCAGAGCATCCCAACAGTTTAAAACCATCTAGTTTGGAAGTTGTAAACTCCATTTGATTCTGTTACATCACTCACCTCACTTCAAAAGGAGTGATACCCCTGTCTAAATGCAGAACTTGTAATTGAATAATAATACATCTTAATTTTAGGCCCTTTTCAAGGCACACACAATCACTTTACATTATACAAGATAAACGTTCAAGATCGACTGCTTCCAACATGTATTGATGTATATATATGGAATGTTGTTTGTCATTAATTGCAGTATGGTGCAGTTGATCGATGTATGTGTTCTGTATCTCATTTTAAGATAAAGGACATGTGTGACCTCCGCGTGGACATGTGCCTTTGTGTTCCCCCAGGGAGCGTGGGCTCGCAGGACTCCCCGGCGGTCGCCAAGGAGGAGCCGCTGCCGGACGTGCAGGAGAGCTCCACCAAGCGGCTGGTGGTCGGGCCCCTGGAGGTCCGACTACACAGTAGCGCCGTCCACCGCATCCTCAAGATGGTGGCCTGCGCCATGGACCACGAGTACGAGCCCTACTGCAAGCCAGAGCCAGGTCAGAAGTCACACACACACACACACACACACACACACATGCGCGTTGTTTCTTTGTTTCCGCATGGTCGGCAGTTTGTTTCGTCCGACCGCACGGTCCATCAGAGGACATCGGTTACTTTTAGACAGGCCATTGAGCGTAGAAAGAAAGAAGAAATGATGGATGTGTTGTTGTACTCGTACTGCAGTGCAGCAGTTAGATTTTTAGTATCTTGCATGTTGCTGTTAAACCCTGCTAACTGTCGTTTTTCAGCACTAATAAATACGATTTGGGTCATTACAAAATCCTGTCTCCCCAGATGAATAAAATAAAGTTACTTAAGCATTACCTCTGCGGAGGGTTCCAGAAGTACTGGTGAATCTATTGATTTGTAACAACTCGTGCAACCTTATACGATCCTACTTGCACTGTTCCTCAGCTATGCTAACAATCAATAAATCACAGAAAGAAGTTAGTGGTTAAAAGGATAAATCAGTCGTTGCCATGGAAGCACTTTACTTACCATTCATGAAATGTTTGTTTAGCTGCCAACCTTTCTCTCATCTCGACTTCAACCTGGCATGGCGTGTGTTTGATATATATCTGCCTGTCAGGCCATCACATATTATTTTATCTGTGTGGGATATCGCAAATTGGGTGCATATGCGCACATCGTCACAACGCCAGTCGAAAAAACGTAAAGAAACAGCGCTCCGGCGACAAAGTTCTGCACTGAAATAATTACGTTAACATCTCAGAACCCTGAAAGAACTATAAAGGAAACAATAGTTCACGTTCACGGGGTCCACGACGTTCCCGATTGCTTAATCTGCCCGTCTCTCTGGCTCACGTCGCTCCACCAAACGGCGGACTGCTCATCCCTTTGATATTTCCTTGCGCAACCCGGCGTTTCGACACGGAGCAGAACATGAAAGCGCTGACCCCTTTTGGACGCCGTGAGGGGGGTTAATCCAAACACCTTTTGTTAGTGGGGCGGCCCCCGCGCTGCCATCGATGAGCTCATAGCCGGGATGTTGTAAAAGCTGTGCTGCGGAATGTGCGGCCGTGTAATATCTCTAGCACTAAGTCTTAATTTTTTTTTGTTTTTTTGTGCGAAAGCATAACATCCTTTGGTTTCGGTTGTCTCAGCATCTGTGATAGATAATAGATGATGGGGTAATTACTATAGGGTGTTCGACTTGAGCCGGTCAGGTCAGTGTGTTCCTTCCTGTTTCTATACAAGTTTTCTCTCCCTTGATACAGTTTAAGAAAGGTCAACTTAGCTGCCATTGCAGGCGGGGGGATTGAGAAATTGAGATAAGAACATATTTTGCAGTGGTGCGCACAAATAGTGATGAAGAGGGAACAGATATTTTTTTTTTCGTTCCTTTCGTTATCCTTTTGTTATTACGGGTTATAAATACTCTCCTTTAACAACTGTTGATGAAATACGTTGTGAAATATTGGCAGTAGCAAAACTAAATCGCTAACTTTGGAACTTTGTGTTCTATATCTGCATGGTTTTTCAACAAACCAGTTATGTTTTAATGAAAATAACAAAAATTATTGATTAGAACCATATTTATAACTAAGTCATACTTTTTGGTAAACAGGTTTGTACGACTCACACAATTATTTCCTGCCATTTTGTTCTCAACCTTTGTCACCGTTGCTCCATCCGTTCGCTTCATAATAGCAAAAGAACGAGATGGTTGATATTCGTATCGGTTTGTCTCGCTGCCAGAGAGAAGCAGGGGTCACAGGTTCAAAGTAATGACTATCTTTCTACTTGTACATGCCCCCCTCTCCCCCCCTCCCCACACACACACTCACCAATTGCTTAAGGAAAAGTACTTTCCTCCCCAAACATACCGTGTGATGAGAGCCAAAATTAGATTTTTCCTTCTCAAAAAGCCGCCCTGTACAAAGTAGAAGAAAATGACCTGCAGTATTCATGTATTTTTTCTCTCCTTAAATGTTGCTCAATAATAAAGACCGGTACGTCTTATACAGGTCGGGCCTGCTAAATGGAACAGGAAAAAACAGGGTGCATTTTTTCGGCTGCGATAATTGTTTCTGTGTGTGTGCGTGCGTGCGTTTGTGTGTGTATGTGTGTACATACATACACATTGGCAATGTGGATGTCTGTTTCCGTCTTTTCTCGGGGGTTTTGATTGTTGACTACGGATGGAGATCCGAGCACTGGCATGTGATTGCCAGAATAACCTGACTTGTCTTACGGCACCAGACCGCAGCGCAGAAAGCCACCGGGAATCGGGTTCTGAGCCCACCCCAGAGCAGGAAACCCGCTTCAACGGAACCCTTGCGCTGACCTGAGAACAAGTCCGGTATCTGGAACCGTGGCCAAGGGCTCTTCAGTAACAAAAAGCCCTGGTTCTGATCCCACTCTGCCCTGGACGTGGGAAGGCGGTTTTCGGCGCTCCGGTCGGTTCTCTCCCTGTGGTCAGTGCTGACCTCACAGAATGTCCTTGTTCGCTGATGGAGTCCAGATTAATGGCTGCGTCTCCAGGGGGGTCAGGCTTGTGATTGTACGTGGTTCAAAACAAAGGAGCTGAAGCCGGAAGCCCGCCGCCTCACACGAATTACATCGCTTTTTTCCCCAAAAAATGATGTCTGTTGTTAGTTTTGCGTATCATTTCATAGCATTGGTCCGTAACGATCTCTCATTGGTGTACTTTCCACATATCATCAATCTGTGTCCTCTCTCCCACATCTTTATCACCCGTGATAAAATACTGTGTGTGTGATTAGCGTTTACCGAAACATCCCTGCTGCACAACACTGCTCTTACTGTAATAGTTTGCCAACACACACACACACACACACACACACACACACACACACACACACACACACACACACACACACACACACACACACACACACACACACACACACAGTTACAGACACACACACACACAGTAACAGACACGCACTCACACTCCCTCTCACGCACTCACTTGCTTGTAAATTGTCTCAATAGTAAACAGCGATCCCCCCAGCCACTGGTGCGGTTATCCACCATTGTACACCATCGTCTCTTCTGCTTCCTACAGAGCTGGTGGAGGAGCGGCGAGCTCCAGCCACACCAGAGGAGCTCTCCAGCCTGGAAGAATTCATCCCCACCAGACTCACCTGTCTCACTTTGCTGAAGGTCTGCATCACGGTGTCCGTGGCAGAGTTCAACCTGCTGCACACGCTCATGCCGGTCCTGATGGGACAGAAGGTACTGGTGGCGGCTTGACGTCCCATCACACTCACACAGCAGCCGCTGTCCAAGCAGGGGCAGCTAAGTATTGATCTTTAGGAAGACAAAACCATGCAGAAGATTTTTTTATTGACCCTCTCGATTTTGACACAATTATGATAATATAAAGCTAATAAAGTGGAGTTTTACAGGCAAAATCTTCTCGCATATACAAGTAATTTAAATCCCCCCCCCAGGCGCCCCCTGCGCCCCCCAGCGTGCCAGCATTCCAGCCAGTGCGTCCGCTGCCGGCCCTGCGCTTCCAGGTGGAGAGGGTGAACGTGGAGCACACTGTCCCCATGTACGGGCCCGAGCTGGTGGGCCTGGTCAGCGCTCTCAGCCAGCCCTCCGACAACCTGTTGCACCACTGCTACGCACACTGCTACCTCAAGGTGAGAGGACCCCTCCGACCGAGCCAGATACCACGCAGGCCCAGCAGGGCTGTTGGCCTGCTTTGCAAGACATGTGAAGGCAAAGTAGAGGTGTAATTTAGATGCAAACATCCCACACTGTGAGGGTGATTCCCCATCTACTTCTCTCTATCATAAGAGGCTTGAATGGTATATTGAGGATACTATATCATGAGCGTTATGATTGTTTTTCCTTCTAAGTAATCAAATCTTATGTTTGATTTAACACACACGTTTTCAACATTTCTTGCAGAATCAAACTTCTGTTATCAGTTGACCTTTGCAATACCTTAACACTATGAACTTCCACCAGATATTATGGAGGTGGCATGCTTTAACCCGGGGTGAAAAGGTCAGCCTGCCTGGCAACACTTTCAACTGCACTTTAAAATAACCCTAGTGGCCCTTCTAATGACCCTCATGCCCCCTATTCACCTGGCCCATAAAGATCTGCACTGCCCGTACCAGCAGCGGATGACCTAGCTCTGGCTTGGTTCAGCACTCTGGTTGCAGAATCACGGGGTTATTGGGTTTTGTGTTTCCCTCAGAACAATGATGATACCCATCATTGAAATGTAAACAACCATATGATGAGATGTCATCAATGGGAACCGTTCAAGTAGCACTTAGACATGATTGCAAAGAAAAACGATGTTGCGCTTTGCTGAAGATCATCAATGTCGGTCGAAATGCTACAACATCTATTTACCATGTACATAATTTTTGTCTGAATAGGTGACTTGGTTGACTGCAGTACATCTATTTACTAATGACATCATTAAGGCTCATGTTGCGCTAGTTAGATTTCTCTGTGTTTTCCATTCCTTAAAGGGTGATTCATAGTTCATGTGGATGCGGGAGGGTCTAGCGGAATGCGGCCAGAGCTTTGGCCGTAACCCAGAGCATCGGCATTAAAAAGCCGGGCAACACAAATCTCTATACCAATGCAGGTCAGGCCTGTCCGGCCTGGGATGGCCTGGATGTGTTCCTCTAAAACAGGATGTTTGCCAGGCACACTGTCTGTGCTTATCAGAGGGTCACCACATGGTTAACCTCTCAGCCAGTCAGTGGCCAAGGCCCAGGCTGGCCAATGAGCAGCCGCATCCGCCAAGGTTCCAGCGTCAGGCTGATTTGCTGGGAGCAGGATCACGGCAAGGTGGAGGTCGTTGGGCTCGCAAATAATTTGGTTTAGGAAGTGATTTAAAACGGGGATAAGCTGAGGCTTATCTCCATGTGTTTTTTATTGACACTGGCAGTGTCAGTTAGGAGGAAGTGATGGGTAACCATTGGTTCACACCAGGTTTTTGGATGTTTGGGCCTGTTGTGATGTGGCTGGACTGTGTTGACTGCAAAATAGTGTGTGTGTGTGTGTGTGTGTGTGTGTGTGTGTGTGTGTGTGTGTGTGTGTGTGTGTGTGTGTGTGTGTGTGTGTGTGTGTGTGTGTGTGTGTGTGTGTGTGTGTGTGTGTGTGTCCTTCCTATAACCCTTGCTGGACCATTCCCGTACACTTTTTAATCTTCTGGTGAACAGAAGTACACATCATTGTTGAACCTTAGCCTGCACTCTTACATTTAAAAGTGAATAATGATCTACAATGACATTGCTTGTGAGATACCACAGCCATTTAGAAACTTACCACTGGGTAATTGTTAGTTTAACTAAAATCCCCGAATCCCCTAATGGATTAATATGGGGCTTCACTTGCAGCAAATGACAGACCAGCACAATGTGGTTTTACAACAGCGTGAATGTGAAGCGACAGTGGGTTGATGATGTCAGAGCTGGCCCCTTTCCATCTCCATCTCTCTCACTCTCTCTCTCTCTCCCTCGTGCTTTATGGGAGCTCATTCATAGTATAAATCGTACTGCCGCGGTCGGAGTATATACTCCTAGCAGGGTGGCTACCAGAAGCTATGCTAATTGGACGATTATTAGGACAAATGTGGTCTGGGAAACCACGGTTGGGCTGGGGAGCCTCAGAAACCATCCTCCATGAAAAAGCAAAACCTAAACAAAATAGCGAATACAGTCTTTGGATAGCGGTCACGGAATGTGAGTGTTTAGAATCATTCCGTGCGCGGTATTAGGTTTCACTTAACGAGATGTTTTGTTCCACTGGAATCTGCTCTTCTCGTTGTAATGAGAGAGATGGAAGGACAGACCAGAGAACAACAGCACGTCTGTGGCTCTGCGTGTGATTGTCCTTGAAGGGCTGTGTCTGAGGCTGGTTACGTTACTGACCTGGCCTCCCAGAGCAGGAGACGGCCTCGCTGACAGGTGAACTTAGAGTAAAACATGGCTGATGGCATGTTTTTGCGCCCGCCACCGCAGATCCAGCCCACAGCCAAAACCTACATCTTCCCTGCATTTGCTTGTTTTTCATTTTTAGTAAGCCACACATTTGATACATTCTGACTTGTTTTTTCCTGCGTATTCGAGAACGATTCAGATCCCTGAACTTTTGCAGTGATTAATCCCTATCGCACTCCTCTCTCTTCCATCTGCCTGCTCCGCGCTGTCCGATTGTTTTCTTCTATTTCGTTCTTTTTCTCTCTCTCTCTCTCTCTCTCTCTCTCTCTCTCTCTCCCCCCTCTACCCCTTCTTCACCTATTCCCCCCTTGTCACTCCATCTTGATTATTGCCATTCACCTCAACATCACTTTTTATTCCCCTGCCCCGCCCCCCAGGTGTTTGAGTTCCAGGCAGGCCTGACGTGCCAGGACACGGCGGGGACTTTCCTGCCTCTGCTGCCCATCATCCCTTCCTTCAGCACAGCTCTGTATGGCAAACTGCTCCAGCTGCCCGCCTGCTGGTGAGTGACAACCCTTATTTACATACCCTTCTCACTCGGACTATTATGTGATCACAAAGACGTATGCCGGGCAACGACTGTCTTCCTGATCATATATAACCCGTGCTTTGAATAAGCCCTGTCTAAGGATTTAGCACTGGCTCAATGTCAAAGCACTTTATGGTTCATGAATTTGAAATCAAAAAATAAGTATAATAATTGTATTTTAACGATGCAATGCACACGGAGTGCAAATGTAGCCGGGTTGTATATTTTTGCTCAGTTTGCTTTGGTTTTAGTGGTGGTGGTGTTATACGAGTTGGGCCCTGGACTGGGGCCCTGAGAACGGTTCTCAATGTCTCTGTGTGGGAGTTCAATTGAGGCTGTTGGCCCAGCCACTGTGCCACTCAGTAGCCAGCCAGGGGGTGAGGCCCGTCTCCAATGGACAGCAGAACGTTTGTGTGCGCGTGGGGCGTTCTGTCTGCCTTTCCGTATGTGGGTGTGGGTATGGGTGTGTGTGTGTGTGTGCATTGCGGTTGTGTGCCTGTTTACTTCTTGCAGAGGAGAACATTATGTTGCGTGCCGAGCATCAGAAGGGCTTTTAAAAGTGATGGATGAGCCGGCTCTTTAGCGGTCACAATTTGGGACACAGTAAAAAAGTAATTGGAACACATCTTTAACAATTTCTTTGGATGGTTTGAAACGGTAGAGGAAAATTAGTCTCCGGTATGTGACCTGTAAAGGTCTGGGCCTGTCTCACTGGGCCTGCCCCACTGGGCCTGCCTCACTGGGCCTGTCCTACTGGGCCTGGCTCCCTGGGCCTGGCTCCATAGGGTTGGCTCCCTAGGCCTGTCTCTTGGGGCCTGGCTCCATGGGCCTGTCTCTTGGGGCCTGGCTCCACGGGCCTGTCTCACTGGGACTGTCCTTCCATGGAACAAGGCTGAGATGACTCACTGAATGTCTCCAGTGGGCTGAGAGGATGGGAACTTTGAGTGTGTATTTCTGTGGGTTTGTTTCTGTGCAGATGTGTGTTTCTCTTCAAAATAGGAAGATGTTTGCAAGAGAAGTAGCCAATCGCAAAAGATGGTATATTGCATAATATATATGTTCTATGCATGGTATATGCATGTTCTATTCAACTCCATTTGGCTAATGGAGAGAATCATAATAGGGAGAATTAACTTAAATAGTGGATACAACAATGTGTTCTTTTAAAGGGCAGCTGGAAGTAGAAATGGTGACATTTAGAGAATATAAGGAACTGTCTTCAGGTTCAAAGACGGGTCCACTTTCGGTCATAGTGGTTTCACAGTATTTTCAAGACACACATACACACAGACATACACACAAACTTTACCTTTTTGCACATGTTCATCTTCTTTATTTTTGTCAAACACCTAGGAAACAAAGATGGACAGTAACACACACACACACATGTTTCACATTTTCACACATGCATGAGTGTTCTCTTTCTGTCTGACACACACACACACACACACACACACACACACACACACACACACACACACACACACACACACACACACACACACACACACACACACACACACACACACCTACCTACAAACACCACCCCACCCCCCCACACAAGCCCTCTCGCCCTCTCCCTAACACCTTGCGGTCAACGTTGCCTGCTAAATCCGTGACGGCGTGTGTGCGAGCACTAGCCTGGGAATCAATTTCCTCCCATTAGTTTGGACTTAAACATGTCAAGCAGCGGCACAACCGTTTTGACTTATTCTGACATCTTCTCCAGGCGGCAAATACTGCACAGAGAGCGGTTGGCCACGCATAGAACCACAAGGCTCACAAAATGTGTGTGTGTGTGTGTGTGTGTGTGTGTGTGTGTGTGTGTGTGTGTGTGTGTGTGTGTGTGTGTGTGTGTGTGTGTGTGTGTGTGTGTGTGTGTGTGTGTGTGTGCCTGCCCGCCCGTGGACAGAACCCGATTCCCTGTGCTGGCTCTGCTCCTAATAAGAGACTGCTAGCTGCCTGTTTGATCTGTGGGGCCCTCTTTTCTGCCCTGCCTCTCTCCAATAGTGGACTCAGATGTCAAACGGATGTTATTTCTCTCGCTGACAGCCACTAGATCGTTCTCTTCTTGACAGAGCCTTCCAGATCAATGGCCAACGTTCGCTTCTCCTGAACACCAACACCGGTTTCCCCTAAAAAGTAAAAAAAAAGAAATACAACATTGACAACCCCTCAATGGGCAGCCCTGGGAAACTAGGCAAGCAGTCGTTACTCCTTGTTTTGGTGGAATATGCTGTTGATGGAACACACACACTCAACAGTAGAAAATACGCTCACCAGGGGGCCCTAGCCTTGTCTTTTTGTAAATCGACATCCTACCACAAGGTCACATTGTGATCATTCCTGCCACAGGCAAGAGAAGCACAGGAACCCCACACAGGATTAACTCTGCTCGGGCTCTCTCTCGCTTAGGTGGATCTCAGATGTTTCCGACGCACGGGCAGGTTGGAAGGCCTCATCAACCCCTTTCTAACAGTTGCCGGTTTGTTCTGCCGTCAGCTGTCAACGATAATGGGCCTGTAGTTATTGTGCGGGGTTGCGAGGTGTGAACTCCTCATCGCGGTGTCACTCGCCGGACCCCCCCTCTCCCTGCGTCACGTGCCTGAGTGAGATGGCAGGTCGCCCCCTTCTCCGTGTCTGTCCCGCCCGTGAACTCGGCGGGAATCAAATTAACACAGGCCCGAGTTGACAGTTAGCCGGTGGAAGAATTACGGTGAGCCGGTTTGACAGAAAGAAGCACCGAGGATAATGTGAGACAAAGAGGGGCTTGTGGGCGATCAGAATGGATGTGGTAACAAGTGAACATTACCAATGTTTTCTGTTTCCCCCCTGGCATAATGCTCTCCACATGTGTAGGGTGCAGGGACGAGGCTGGCCGTCACGGTTGCGGAGCAATACAGAAAAGCGTGGTTGTGTTGAAGATGAAACGGACATGGTAGAGTGGACGAGGGAGATGGAGGGCCCGGGGATCTGTGTCGGCACCGTCGTGGAGAATACGTGGAGGACGGGGAAAGTGTAGAATGGATTTAATATGGGCGGGTCGGGGTTAGTGCTGGCGGCGACGGACCCATGTGGACAGGCCGCTCCGCTCGCGGGGCTAGAGGCAGACCACAGGAGTGACACTTAGGCGCCGAATAGAGACACACACTCCACCAGGTGGTAGCGTTTAATTTGACTTTATTGATGTTTATTTTGGGACTCCTCCTCGGCACTGATGTCATTTCAATAATTTTGCCCCCCTCCTCTTCTTCTGCTCCAGTATGTCATGTTCCCTTTTCCAAAGAGCATATTCATCATGCCGCGGCCAGTCGAAAACAAACGCGAGGCAATGTAGTGGAGCCAAAAGACGGGGGAAACAGAAACAAATGGAGAGCGAGAGAGAGAAAAAGAAAGGGAAAAAAAAAGCGAGAGCGACAAACGCTTAGTGGCATTGTGGTCTGAAGAAAGAAGCCGTGGGCCTCTCCAGTTGCCTTTTTAGTCGACAGTAGCTTTGTTATGCAGATTCCCAGATCAGCTTTTCCATTACCAAAGCTAGCCGTGGACGTATCTGCCCCAGTGCCTCGTATTAGAAGTGAGCAGTGACTGACAGCAGAGAAGGGAAGCTGGAAGCAGCGAAGCGGCTGATGTCATACGCACACATACATAGTGCATGCACACAGGCCCCCATCCAAGCCCCTCTCGGCCTCTCTCTCTCTCTCTCCATCTCTGTTTTCCCTCTTCATGTCTACCACGCTCCCTTGTTCTCCATAAAACAATCAGTCGCAGGCACACACCGCCATGTCTGCACACATATTTCTTCAGCGTGCACGGGCGAATAAACGCGCGGAACGGAGGAACACCAGAGCACACGCCTGCGTGTATTCAGTGCAGCCGGCCAACTAGGCTGCCAGGTGGTCATAGGGGGGAATTAGAGGAGCCTGTGGCGTCCGTGAAGACCCAGCACCTCTCCTGATGAGTTGGCCCACAGCGCACGGCTCATATTCCTCCCAGCCCCTGCCACATAGGCCCCTGTCTCTCACTGTGGGCAACAAGGGGCTCTCTGAGGAGAAAATACACTGTTTCGACATCCTCTCTCTGCCAGCCTTGGCTCCGCATTGCGTGTTTGGTGATGTCTGCAAGGCCTTGGATGGATCCAATTAGGGGGAAATTTCTTCCTGTTCCCTGCTCGCAAGTGAATTGAATGTATAAGAAACGGTAATTGTTTTCTAGGCAAACTTATTCCCCAGCTCTGTAATTCCCAAACTTGTTTCTCTGAAAAATAGGAATCGTGCTGCAACATTGCCTTTCCAATATAATTAAGATGTGTGTTATTGTGTGGATAATGACAGCTTTCCAAGTTCTTACTTATTACGGTTATTTATCTGAAACCTAACCCATATTTTTGGGTTTATTATTGAATTATCCCTAACTAACTTCAAAATGAATTAATGCCAATTCATTTGCTCTTAATTCGATTACCAGGATTATCTTGGTTTCAAAATAATTAATCAGTTACCTTAAATAACAAAATAGTGTCATTTGGTACTGGTAGTCATGACAACACAAAGTTGATATCCTACTCTCTAACCCATTGCTATTGTATTCAGACAAGGCCACAGCTAATGTGTAACTACAAGGAACTGTTAGTCTTTGTTAAACAGTAAACTACTTCCATATAGTCATTGTGGTTGGATGGATGGCCTCTGGTATGCCACTGGCAGCTATGAACATTAAAATGCTTATTTTCCTTTAGCCGTTTCAAAGCCTTTTTTGGATTTATTGTTTGTGTGTGTGTGTATATATATATATATATATATATATATATATATATATATATATATATATATATATATATATATATATATATATATAAATATATATATTTAATATTTAACTTTCGGGCAAACGCATTGCAGTATGGAGTCACACTTTCTGTATGTTACCAAGTGTACGGTAATAGGTGGGACTAAATTCACTAAGCATTGCAATTTGCACCCTTCTCTATGCACTAGGCTACTACCATTTGCTAACCTGAAACAGGGGTCGGTGAGCAGAGAAAGCGCTGTTAAGTGAACTTTCACTCCCAGTAAATTAGAGCTGCAGCTGAGAAATATCAGACTCTACTTATCCCTAATGAAAGGCCCCGTATGGGACCGCCAACTTCACAGGCCCTCTGACAGGGAGTCACAATTGGCCTGGCTGTTAAACCTGTTAGCCCAGGGAAAATGGGTGCCTGCATGAGCGAGGGGGTGACGCAAGGGAAGTGGCAGAAGGAACGCAAGGGGGGGAGGATGTGGATTTTGCCACCTGCAATGACCCCCCACTTACTCCCCCGAAAGCCACACACACACACACACACACACACACACACACACACACACACACACACACACACACACACACACACACACACACACACACACACACACACACACACACACTTCCTCGCTAATGTACTTCATGCAAGGCCACCTGACAGCAGCAGCACATGGGGGCGGGTCAAGGCAGGGGCCCACCATCAACCCGGGAAACCAAAGGCAGCCCGGTGTGGTTTGTCGCTTTGCAGGCCATAATTCAGCCCCGTGCTCGCTTTTATGTGGCGTTTTTAGCAGCCCCTGTCCCTGGCTCAGCTATTTCTGAGGGGCTCATTTTGCGTTGCACGCAGCACTACAGGTGCACGTTATATAGCCTCAACTGGCTTACCAGTCCGCCAACGTTTCTGGAGTGAAAGGAATGTTGGTTTTCCCTTGGTATCCGAGTCGAAGTCCCATGCTTTTACATTATCAATAGGTTTTAAGCACTGTCTGACATCTATTTTTATGCGAGGTGGAGAAGTCCATTACTACGTCTGGACCTGCAGTCTAGACTCCAGATTGGCTCACGTTGTGATTTATGGAGGTCGCTTGATACATCTGAGGCATGAGGCTTCTGGCAAGATTGTAATGCCTCATTACCCCCATTCATAGTTAGCCATTGCTTGTTGCTTCTGGTCTATGTCTCCCAGCACGGCCAGAAACATCAGGGCAAACTCTTCCTATGTCCAGCAATAGAGAGTTATTCGTATGGAGGGACAGAGGGAAGGTTTTTAAACCTTGTTCACCATCGGTTTATGCATTAAGTTAGTCTTGCTTTTCTTGAATCTTGCGTCCTCTATCTTCCCTGGTGATGCTGTATCAAGGACTTATTTGCCTTTACATTTTTTCAACCCAGTCATCGTGGCTGCACAATGACAACGTATAATGCCTCAAGTGCACTGCAGTGGTACCCATGACGAGCATCAGGCAAGCGGAGTCCCAGCCAACCACCGACCCGAACGCAGTGCCCGTCTACTGAGCTATCATAGCTGTTGATTCCATAATGAGGTCATCACGTGTATTACTCATCAGTGGCTCAGAAGAGCTCTTGTTCTGGCGGGATTAAAATGACTGAGAGAGCTATTATGGTGGGGGATAATTCAATGACCCTAAATCAACATGTGGTTCCTGTGGTCATGCTCTACATTGACTCGCGGTCTGGGGGCCAGGAGAGCCACGGCGTGTTAATTTAGTCAAACACGACACGAGAACACGACCCTCCCCTTTGACTTGATGAATAGGAAGGACAGGGGGGGCTGGGGGCTGGGGACCTCTCAGGAACACGACGGCACATGATCAAACTCGAGGGACGCGGAGGGAACGCATTGCTGCAACAAGTAGACCATACAGTCTGTAGTTACAGGTGTGTATTAAAAGCCTGGAAGGACATATGATGTAATGTTGTTCCACTTTGCACATCGAAGCACAGGAGCACCAGGGATTGTGAGCTGCGAGGTACAACATCATATTCCGTGTGGCACAGTCTATAAAGTGTTTTGGCCGAGTCCCGGCGTGCATTGGTTTTATTTTTCTGAGCTGCTACATCTGGTGTCAGACAGTTTTATTTGGTTTTATGGCCGTCGGAGATCAATGGACTTATTGAGGAGCCTCATGAGGAGGAAATGGCGTCAGCCAGTGAGCAGCTTGTGCCCTTGCTGATGGAGGGCTCGGTGCCGTGGGGGGCTCGGGTACCTTTTGATATTCATGTGCTGGGTAGGCTTGAGGCTTGGGTCTGCCACCCATAAGGTTGGGAGGGCAGGGCTGCAACCCCACATTCCGGAAAAATAATGAGAAACCATAATATGATGGACGTTCTTATGATGTAGCAGTAGCCTCAAATGTTGTTTCTCCAGAGGCACCCCCTAGATCCAACTCAAGGTTCTTGGGGTCTGTTTACTTCTCCTTCCCAGTCGTCAAACTGGCATGACTCCCTGGTTAATAACATTTTGGTGGAAAAAACAAACAAAGCTGGAGCTTATGCGTGTTCCTCATTGTTCCAATGTGGACAGAAACGATGTAAATAGTACTGTATGGAGATGACATGGTTGTAATTATTCAGTAACTCACATTTCAGGCTCCGCTGGAGCCCTGATAGCGGACGCAGGAGCAGCTGGAGATGTTTTCCCTCCCCGCTGAAAGACTCTATTAAAGCCCAGACCGGTCGACCGAGGACTCCCAGTAGGAGGGAGGGAAAACAGTGGGAAATGGGGAAGGACAGGAGGATTATCAGCTCTGGGTGGATTATCATCAACTGTCCCTTTCACCTCTCTCATTCCTCACCAGCTCTGACAAGATATGGGGGCTGAACTCCCCCGGTGACGCTGTGCAGAACCACCGTGCTCGGGCATTCTTTTGGTTTCCTTGCGTTTCACAAGTTCCATTGGGTTAATACATCTCTTTTAAAAATAACCACATTCTCTTCCAATGACCTGTACTTGGACATGTATCGACTGTGTGTCAGTCAGGGCTGAGAAAACACTGCAGTGAAGGTATGCGGCAGGGCTGATGAGATATTGGATCGGCGGTCCCTGGGCAGAGGTTGCTTATGTATGTGTGGCCATATATGGAACCGCAGGTCCTTCACACAGCTGGACACACTGGACCGCAGCAGGAAGACACACACACACACACACACACACACACACACACACACACACACACACACACACACACACACACACACACACACACACACACACACCCCTTGATGTGTTTTCCTTTAACGCCTGATGGACCACATCATTGCCATTTTAGCGCCTAGCGGTTTGCAGCTGTCTGCGCAACTTGATTAAAACATTTATTTTAGTAATCCCTGTGTAATGAACGCTTCTCCTGAGAACAGATTGTGTGTGTGTGTGTGTGTGTGTGTGTGTGTGTGAGTATCCGTGTGTTTTTATATGGAGAATTTACTTCTTCGAAGAGTGCGAGCTGTTCAGGACCGATGATTGAGAAATGCACACATGGGCCACCTTTGACCCCAAGTGCACTGCGAAAGTCAGAGTTCTCTATACAAATTCTAAAACTCTGCCTTCTATCTAAACTCCCAACCCTGTCTGACATCGTCAGCAAGGGCACAGAGCCATTGAGAATTTTTGACCAACTCAGCATATGAATACTTTTGGGGAAATAATTCAACTAAAACTCCACAAGATGTGTTCTTTATAAAATGACCCTGTATAGGAAACCTGTTTCGTCATCCTGGTTTCTATGATTGTGAAGGCAATTTTGCTGACACCACGGCCAGGATTTCTCTATCATTGGCTCCTCTGTGGCATTAATTATAGTATTCCTTGAGCCAGTATCTTGTTCCAATGAAACTAGACGGAACAAGTGGCTTGTAGGAAAGTGCAAAGCGGAAGGCGGAGATATATGAAATCCGAAGGTGCGATCCGTTTTTCGCCGTGAGGTGGTTGCTTCAGATGCAAGTCTTAATTTCAAACCGACCAAAACATGCAGTGATTCCGGCTAATTGATCTTAATTTGTATCTAAAAGTGAAGTGACATGTTAACGGCGTCCCTCCCAAGACGGCCAGCGAGGTGTTATTGTTCGGCGTGGAGAGCCGGCCACGCTGATTTACTGCGTGTGTTTCTTCAAGGCATTTTAAAAGCAGCTTTTGGACTTTTCAGTTTTTTTACGACGAGGCTTTGGGAGACACTGCAGAGGGTCTTTTGTAGCGAGATAAAAGAGGCCAGCACGGAGCAGCCTATAACTCAGTGTGGTTATTTGGAGGGGGGAGTCACTGACCTTAGCTTTGGGAGATGGGGAATTCTACAATCCCTCAAATCAATCTGCACCAGAGAGGGGGAGAGTGGGCAGGGGGTGGAGGCTGTCAATTGATGCCCTTCCCTCTACTTCTAGGGATTTTTTTCCCCCCTCTCGAGATGTCCTACAAAAGGATAAGGCAGAGGCGGGGTGTTTTGGAGTACATTTTGAGAATGTTTGTATTGGTTAATTAAGGAGAAGAGTGTGACAGTGAAGGATTTGTAGAACCTTTTCCAGATAAGCTATCTCTGGTCCCAAGACGGTGGCTATCTATTCCATCTATTGGACAAATATGTCACAAAATAATGGACGACTTGTTGTCGACTTTGTAAATAAGTGCAGATAAGTAGAATAAACACAAGAGAAAGTACCAATTTTGTGGTAGCCGTCATAGCCTACTTTTCTTTTGTTATTATTTTTTTCTCTTTTTTTTCTGTTTTACCTATATTATCTGCTTGAGCACTTCCATTATGTTTGTTCAGTTAGAAACCTGTTTTTCAGTGCATTTGGAACTTTTTGTTCAACTGCCATTATGGACAAAATCCACCTGTGTCAGATGTGTCTTTCTCTGTCTTTCTCTCTTTCCCTAGCTGTGTCTCTCCTTCTTTCACTTTCCCTAGCTGTTCTCTCCCTCTGTTTTACTTTCTCTAGCTTGTTCTCTCCCACTTTCTCTTTCACTAGCTTCTTCTCTCCCACTCTTTTTCTACCTCTTTTTTTTCTCCAGCTCTCTCATCCTCGCGTTCTCTTACTCTTTCTCTAGCTCTCTACCTCCCTTTCAATCTCTCTCTGTCTCCCTCCCTCTCTCTCTCCGTGTCCCTCTCCCTCTCTAGTTTATTGACGGGTGCAACACCTTGTTGCTGCACATCACCCATCATCGACCGGGGCCGACCCTGCCGGTCCCGGCATTATTTGGAAATAGTGAGTGAATTCAGCGTCAGGACTGTACAGGATATGAGTAATACCAAGAAAGAAAAGTCTCTCCAAAATGGCCCCAGGTTTCAAGCTTTGCATTTTGGGACACTGTGTAAACCATTAAAGCCAGCTGCTCCCGGTGATATTCCTCCGGTCGTGGCAAGGTGCTGATTTTAAAAGAATAAGCCGCTGTTCCTGGGGCCACACGTGTTCTGGAGGCCCCAGAGTCCCGGCATAAAAGTTGACCTCACGCCAGCTTTTCTATTTAGTTCCTGCGCTGGGTGCATATGCTTCAGAGGGAACACACACGCACACAGATATATATAAATATATATGCGCGCACAACCAGGCCGACAAAGATACACGTACACATACATGCCTGTGTCACTTGTGTGTGTACAGACACACACGCCGACCGCACTCCTGTTTTAATTAGGCCACATGTATTTTAGTCCTTGCAAGTACTGTGACCGGCCAGCTTTGCCATTTCTGAAGTTGAACTGGAATTTTTCCAGATACCGATGTCGGGGTGTGGCAGCCGGCCTCTTAATCCCTGCACCTTTGTTCGTCTCCAAAACTATCTTTTATTTACTGCATTTCTGAAGTGTTAATGCATTGCATTGTGTTATTTAAACCATTCCTCTTTATTGTGATACTTTTCCTTTATTTTGTCAGATACACAGGCAGACACACAGACACACACACGTGCGTGAGCGCACATACAACACATGCACACTGTGGCTAATTATTCTTAAATTATAGGTTGTTAGACTAGGTTGGTGGCTGGCACGCCCGCCAGAGCTGCCCAGGCATGATTACTGCTTCCAACTGTGGTCTGGCCCAGCAATCTTCTGCTTGCATGTGTGTGTGCTCGTGCATGGACAGTGTTCTAAACCCAATGCAATTGGCTTCTGTGTGTGTGTGTGTGTGTGTGTGTGTGTGTGTGTGTGTGTGTGTGTGTGAGTGTGTCTTTTGAGGTACGGACCGATTTGAGTGCGTGCGTGACATGTATTTTGGTGTGTTACGGTATGTGTCTGTTGCCCCTGTAAAGCAGCGATCGCAGTGCGAGCCCCAGCTGTATTTGTCTAAATATAGACTTGACCACAGGCACATCAGACCAACTGATTAGCCTGAGAACCAGCGGTCCAAATGGGTCTCATCTAAAAGGCTATAGTTTGGATTTTCCCAGTGGTTTGAACAGAGTTCCTGCTCTTGATCAATCTCCTCACAACAAAGTCAACCTCTTAATTTAGATGCTTGTTCATGACCTCTATTTACGTGCTACTGTTTTACTACTGTACTCCCACTGCACCGCTACTGTTGTTTATACACTCTAACAAGTTGTGTGCATCCGCATGCAAAAATTACAGTGAAGACATGGCAGGCAGCTAAACGCAGATAACCTTGTAGGCCGGTCCTGAACAAGGTCTATTCGAGGAACCTGCTTATATGTTTACCATCTGCCAGTTTATCGGTAAGGCTCATCACTGAAGCCCAAAGTCTCGGACGCGGGATAATGTTTTAGCGTTTTCACATCCAAAAAGGACAACAGAGTAATATCTGAGGCGAGCTAAAACACAAAGCCCCACTAAGTTCGTGCTCTGTGTACTTTGCGGCAGTAAAACAATCAAAATGTATTCTGTGTATGCTTTGGGCATAAGTGTACCTTTTGTATAACGTTTTTTCAGCCCTGAATAGAGTCTCACAATGTATGCCGGCCTCCGGGGCCCAGCTACCAGTAGTAAAGTCGGGGCAACCGCCGGTTAATCTGTCTTGTCTAATTGACTGTAGTAGCAAGCCGGTCAGCCAACTGGCTATTGCTGGCGTGGGTTTTAACCCTCCATCACTCAGTCACAGCGGCAGCAAGGGACAGCTTGGGAAATGAGGCCTAATGTTGTTGAAATTCACCAGAGGAAAACATTGTTGCTCCTTGAAATTGAAACACCTAATTTTTCATTGCTCTCAAACTAATTTAGAGGTTCTGCGAGCGGGCCTCCCGGCGGCCCCCGTGTTTTAATGAAAAACTGATTGACTCCGAGGACCCCTGTGAGGTCAGACCCCGCCTTTGGATAGATTCAGCCAATCGCAGGTCTAGGAGAGCGGCTTCTGGAGCTGACGAGCTGGACTGGGCCTGCTTACCGTAGTTCCCGTTCACCGAGGGCAGCATTATGTTTTAATTGGTCCGGCTCCCAGCGGTACCGACTTCATTTGTAACATGGACTCTCCATGTGGAAGGTTAAGGAGCCGTGCCTGTGTTTTCAGTTATTTGTTCCTCCGTTACTGCGGAACGCTGCACACAAACCCTTTTACGCTACAACTTGGCATAAAATACAATCCATAGTCGCGTCATCATTTATACCAGAGCAGCGTTTAACTAATGCATTAAACACGTCTTCTCAAGGCACATTCCCTGCCTCTTTCCGTCATGCCTGCGGGGGGAGACTGGTAGCGGCGCTTGCCAGAAAGCTGCTTACCATCCCGCGCTGTGGGAAAACACTGAGTCGTGCCAGCCGTTTAATAAAACCCCACACAAGTGTCTGGATGTCCCCGCGTCCCCCAGCACCGCATCCCCCCCCCCGCCGCCTTACTCGGAGCGCCCTAACGAGCGGTCCTGCTTCTCATTTAGCTCCCAGTACCAGTTGTTGTTCGCGATGAATTGGGGAGTAATATAATAAAAACAGGTGCATAATTAAAAGTTTTAGACGACCGCATGCACATGACGGCCCTCCTGAAAAGCCGTAAACAGCGGAATAAGCCAACAAACTTTCATCCTCTGCCAGTGTTGCCATTGAAGTGGCCGTTCCCAGCACATTTGCTTTGCACATGGATACATTGTTGTTCCCAGGCCCCCTTTTGTTGAGAAGCGGCCGGTTGCTTGACTACATGCACTGGCTTGTGCACGTCGGGCAACTGCACGCACGCACATTTGCGCGCAAGCGCACAGACACATTTGCGCGCAAGCGCACACATTTGCACACACGCATGCACGCACGCACGCACGCACGCACACATATACACACACACACACACACGTACACACACACACACACACACACACATTTGTGCGTACACACACACGCACGCACGCGCACACACACACACACACAGAAACACACTTACGCGTGCGTACACACACACACAGACACTTTTGCACACACATGGGCATGCAGGTTGTGTGGGTAGCATGCAGCTGTAATTATATTGTTAAATGGAGGGGCATGGGATGCAGTTGTTGGCAGTGGTACCTCATGCATCTCATGCTGCCAGGGAATTTAAAATGTATACATTACACTGTCAAGGTAAACCCATTGAACCTGATGGGGTTGCAATATCTTATTATGCTTTTTCTCTCTTTGTCCCCCTCATGTTCCAACCTACCTCTACATTTTACCCTTTTCCCTCCTCTCCCCTCTCTGCCTATGGAAATCCCCCCCCCGAGCCATCAGGCAGTTAAGCATACTTGGCCTGTGTGGAGCAGGCAGCTCATGTCGACGCCACCCAGTAGTAGAAGAAAGGGAAAGATAAAGAGAAGGAGAGAGAGAGGCCCTCGGAGAGCGAGAGAGAGAGAGAATGAGAGAGAGGGACTTGGGGAGCGAAGGTGGGTGGGGTGTGAAGCTGGGGACTTAAACGATTGCAGAGCCGCAGAATGGTGGATGGGGTGGCAGGGTGCAGACCCACCATAACGTAGCCCCATCTCCGAACTGGGCACCACAGCCTGCCGCGGTGCATGTGCGATGAAATGGGCTGCGACCCACGTTCCTGAAGCACCGTAGCCACCGCGAGAATTAGTCACGGTTCTGCTATGCACAGGACAAGGTACTGCCCGCGCTTCCATTACGATATGCAGTCCAGAGCGGGCCCTCACACAAGCCAATGTCCACAAGCGTTCACAGAGAGAAAGGGAGAGAATGGAGATGTGTATCTATGCACGTGGCACTGCCAGCCCTCAGAAACCTGGCCGGAGGAAACACAGAGAGAGGAAACCGCAGGATAGGAACCAAAAGGGCTTGTTTTGCAGTGTTTGGACCAGGCTCCCTAGGTGTTTTTCCACAGAAGAGAGGTTGTTGGGGACACAGTGGATGGGAGAACGGGGAGGGGGGGGCAGTGGTGGCAAGGGGCATGAAGGGAACAGAAGATGATGGATAAAGAAAAGGCTTGAAGTTCCTGGACACATCAGCCCTGGCTGATGTGAGTGTGTGTTTCTGTGGCTCACACATGGCCTTGCGTGTTGGATTCCTCTCCCTTCTTTTGTTGTGTGTGTGTGTGTGGGTCACAGTTGAGGGATTCCCTCCTCCTGGGTGATGTCATGGACAGGGTGCTCTGAACTGCCAGCTGTCAGTGTCAAGCACAGGAGCCATGACTTCACAGTCTGGAGACCAAGGGGCTCCTAAGGCCTCATTCAGGGTTTTGATGAGCTGTGTGTGTGTGTGTGTGTGTGTGTGTGTGTGTGTGTGTGTGTGTGTGTGTGTGTGTGTGTGTGTGTGTGTGTGTGTGTGTGTGTGTGTGTGTGTGTGTGTGTGTGTGTGTGATTGGTTCTTGAGTAAGTGGAGAGAGGGAGTCGGTGAAAAGGATACGAGAAAATGGGCTGAACAATTGATTGAAAAAAAAGACAAAAAATGAAAAAGTTCTTCAACGTGTGTGCACCCATGCACGTCAGGTGATAAATGAGCATGCGGTCCGTTGAGATTCTGATGGACATAGGCCTGGAGGACCCTTTACTGTTACCTCATCTACCCCTGTCCCCCAAAATGCTGCTGAGCCCATCAGCCTGTCTCCAACACACACACACACACACACACACACACACACACACACACACACACACACACACACACACACACACCCATCGCCGGTCAGTACCTCGAGACACCCCCTGACACACACACTCACCGAAACTCTCTCCTCTCAGTTGTGAGGAACACTTGCTCTCCCACACACAGGCCCGGAGACGGATGGAAGGGTAAATGTGTGTGGATTCCTCCCAGTGTCGGGTTCCTGGGCTCTGCACCTCTTCACATAAATCATCATCACAGCGCAGACGCAGGCGATACGTGAGCGGGGGAGGCCATAGGGCGCCTACCTGCCAAGTAACCAAGGAAGGCTTGTCCCTCAAGCTCCCCGCGCCTTTCATTGAAATGATCCAACGTGCACTTATCTGCCCCAACCTCTGTGTTTTGCTGTGCTATGGACGGATCCTTGGAAGATCCGAACAGTTCAGCTATCCGCCAGTGTCCGTTTACTCCCCTTCTCTTTCGACCCACGTGTAAGGTCTTTTATTTTTTTGATAATGCCATCGCAACTTTCCTTGCGCTCATTCATTTTGCATTACACAAGCCTATCTCTGCCTATGTATCTAGGTTCCCTCGGCCTGTCCATGAGTGTGCTCATCTTTTAATCCAAACCCTGAATCTCTTCCCTTGTTTTCCCTTCCCCTCCCCCCTTCTCCCGGCCAGGACCAAGAGGTCTCCGGTGCCCACCACGGAGTGTATCTTTGAGCTCCCCCACTTCGCGGTGCAGGCCACCATGGCCCAGGCCCTGCTGCTGCAGGCGCTGTGCCAGAGCTGGACCCACAGCCTGGGCAACGGGACCCCGCAGGCGCTCAGCGAGGGTCTTCTCCAGCAGGTTTTCAGAGCACCAGGTAGGTCTCCATACAGTGTGTCCCCATGTCTATGTTTTCATTGGGTTAAGGGGGGGGGGGTCGGGTGGGTCAGTCAGTGAGTAGTGGCACAAATCAGACTTTAGAATAATAATAATCGGAAGAACGTGGCGATTCATTTTTATTTCGCTTTGTTTATCTTCGGACCAATTGTGTCAGGGATCTGTTGGAGCGTACTTGGAAACAAAACATCCTGTCCGGAAAGCAATGCTTGTAATCCATTCTCAGCAAAGAGTTTCTCTTTCTCCGTAACTCAACAATGCACAACCCCCACTGTACAGTTGTTGGTTCCCTGCACAGGCCCTGTTCCGTCTTCACACAGAAGTTCTGCTATAAAATTTGACTACTGGGTCCAAGTGTAGTCATAGAGCAGCACATTGTTCAATCACTGAAGAGAATGAGACAAGGACGCTGGCTTGGCTGAGGCCTAACACAGATTGGAACACACCATCCGCCAGCCATCTTTGGAAGAGTGCCGTTGTCTGGGGGGAGGATATCACAGGGTTTGTGTGTCTGTGTTCATAATAACGATTTTTTTTTCCCAACCTCTCCATAGGTACTCAACTATTCATAGTATCTTACTTCACATGCAGCTGAAACCTTTAAGAACATTATTCCAAACGGTAGAAGCATGTGCCATTTAACAGTCTAGTGCGTGCTTTTGAGCCATGTATGCTTTGCATCAAGTAGCAAACTCAATCATACATTTCATCTGTTCCCTCTTACTATATACTTTTAGATGTTATTGCAGTCATCAACATGGTTGTTTTATGGCGAACTCTTTTTCTTTGCATAAATTACATTTACTATGTTTGATTTTTTGTTTAGGTCTACATAAAGTCAAGCTTGTTCCTCTGTACCAATAACTTGTCAGTGTTGATATACGGACCTGGTTGGACCATAAAGAGATTGGCCTCAGTTATGAGAAGGTTTACAGTTGTTTCTCGTGGCTCTGCGCGTTGCGTGCCAACTTTTTCCTTTAGGACAACCCGGCAGCACTACGAGAGCAACGGGGAAGCATTGGCAGCAAAATGACCTACATATCCCCGCTCTGGGGCACAGGCTAATTGCAAACATTTCAAACATGGTCGGGTGTTTGTGATACACTTTCACATGCACCCACGCGACGACATACACTCGCACAAACATGGCCCTCAGCAGGGGGTAGGGGGGCTTCCAGCCGAGGGAAATTAACTCAAGCTTTTTTTACGCTTCATGTCGCCACCGATGGTTGAACGGTCAAATAATAAAATTTGCCCCTTGTTAAAGACTTGAAGGGGGGAGGCTGTGTTCAATAAAACGGTAGCGTTTCTCATGACGGGAGCATCTGGCCTGTCCTCCAGAAGGCCCAGGGATTTTCCAACTCATTAGGATCATGTTGTTGGGGAGGCAGTCAACATTTAACTTCCCCTCCCGCCCCAGCCCCCGGCCAAGCCAACACGGCTACCTTTTTTTGGCTTCTCCGCGGCCGCCAAATCTATGAAAGTGGTCTCCCGTGGAGCAAAGTCAAATATTCCTCTCCACTCGCTCCCCCCCCCCCCCCCCCCCCCCCCCCCCCCCCTCTCTCTGCTCTTGGAAGGCCCTGTGAACAGCAGCAATGGAGAGAAACTCTTCTGGCACGAAGAGCTGCCCGCACTGGCGGGCTGGAGCCAGACAGCAGGGTGGAGTGATGCTGGGGGTTTTCGCCAGTCGTGTATAGAAGGATGGGGAAGAGGTGATGTGTCGTGGAAGGGCCAGAGAGGAAAAAAGACTAAGAGAAGGGAAAAAAGGCAGAGATACTTCCTATGATACAACCAAAAATGCGGCTTGGGCTGTGTTATGTTTTGGAATTATGGCATTGCTCATAAGCCTCTCGAAAGATGTTCGCCTTCCTGTATCAATCTTGAACACGATCGTGTACTTCAGAGCAGAAGAGGTATGGAGTAAAAAGGTAATGATGGGAATGGAGGTCCGCACCCTGCACACCCACTTTAACCACATCGCATAGTTCTGGTTCTTGTGGTTGTGTCCACGCCGGCACGTCATGATGAGGGCCGTGGCTCACTTATTCCTGCTGGCTCTCGGCCCTCGCAATCGCTCCTGGCCATTCCCGATCGCCCCTGGCTCTCCCCTCCCTTACTCTTACCCTTCCCTTTTCCTGTCGTTCTCGCTCTGTACTTTCCCCCCCTCTGCCGTAAAGCCCACTAAAGTCCCTGCTTCTTATTGAGATGTCTTCAAAGTCGATGGATATTAAACGCCGGGGCTACATTGGGGTAATAAGTTTAACTGGCAACAGTTTGCCGGCCCGCAGGCATAGTGAAACGTTTTGGCCGATTCGGAGGTGGTCGCTCTACTACGCCCTCCGGTGTGACTTATTGGCCCACTCACTGCCACCGTTCCTGGCTATAAGTGTGGCTTGGAGCGCTCAGATCTGGAGCCAATGAGAGGGCAGTACCTTGACGTGCTTGGGAGTAGTGCGACACTGACCGCAATACATAACAACCGGTCCATTCTGTGGATTAAACTCTTTTTTGTAGGAAAACACGCAAACAGAAAAGCGCGCACACATGCAGCACATACACGCCAAAGAACCGTGGAGCTGAGCAGTCAACATGGCGCACACGCACGATTTGGCTGGCTATGAACATGTGCGTTCCCTCAGTGCTCTCTCGTCATCCCTCCCTCGGCTCTCCCTCCCCGTTTGATGTTGAGAAGGGGGGCGGGTGGCCGTTTCAATACTAAAAGGTGTTTCATATCGAGGTCTAGCTGATAGCACAGATGGTCAGTGTCCTTCGCGGGGGAGACACTCGTGACTGCCCCTGCCATTCCCCTCTCCAGAGGAACCGTCCAAGCAGTTCAACGTGGAGGAGAGAAAGAACGCAAATAATGGAAGCAAGGAAAGAAAAGGGGGAAAAAAAAATCCCTTTTATAAAACCCTTTTTAATCTCAAGGTATTGACAGGCTGTTTGAAAAACATATTGGAACTAATCTCATGTTTTTTTTTTTGTTTTCCCTCTCTTTCTTTCTCTCTGCTTTCCTTGGACGGGTGGACTTGGATAAAAGCAGTGTTTGGAGTTAAAGTCATTGCAGCTGACTGGAACTGATGGTCGCTATGGGCTGAGGGGCCCTCTCTCTCTCTCTCTCTCGTGCGCACTCTCCCTCTCTTTCTCTCTCTAGTGCACACTCTCCCTCTCTTGTGCACTCTCTCTCTCTCTCTCGCTGTAGAACGATTCAGTGGCAGCTACATCACAGACACCAGGGCGCGCACACACACACACACACACACACACACACACACACACACACACACACACACACACACACACACACACACACACACACACACACACACACACACACACACAACAGACACACACACATGAAGAAAGGCAGCCGTGTTTTGGCAGGGCTTGACGGGGGCCGATTGAGTGAAATCTGAAAACAAACCGTAAAATCTTATTTTCCCCCTGCCGAGTCAGACGCAGTCAGCCCCGCTGCCGTTAGCGCCGCAGCTCGGCTTGTCACGCAACCGTCTGACGGCGGGCAGCGCGCGGCCTGTAGCCCCGCGTGGCTGCAGTTAGCGGGGCCTGACGGGAGCGCTCCAGAGGCTCCTCCTGTGGTATGGTATAAATCCAGGTTCTGCCCTCCCTCCCTCCTTCCCTCCGTCCTTCAGAAGAGCTTCCAACAGTGTTGTGTTTTATTGGTTGGCGTTCGACAGACAACAGCATGTCAAACTTAATGCGTCTGGTTGTCTCATGAAAATGTAGAAAATGGACCGTTTGTGGGCGTGTCTGTCTGGTGTTCGGTGGGTGTGTGGGGGGAGTGTTGGAGAGCTCACTGCAAGGACTGTGATGTCTGCCTAGCGCTGCTCTCAGACCACTTCCAACCTCAGAGACCTCACTGCAGGGACCGTTATGTCTGCCTAGCGCTGTTCATAGACCACTGCTAACCTCGGCCCCAGCTCGTCACTGACCTCCCACACTCTGGCTCCGTCTACATGGTGCTGTGTGTGTGTGTGTGTGTGTGCAGAAGTTTCTTCCAGAAAAACATTAAATTGTCAGAGGTTTTCTTCCCATCAATCAAACGTCATTTAGACTTTAGGAGTCCCTGAAGCATTGTCGAATGCTTCCAAGTGTGTGTGTGTGTGTGTATGTGCATTTGCATGTGTGCGTGCGTTTGTGCTTGCTTCCGTCTGAATGCGGGGCGGTCTATCTCTGGAGCGCACATACATTTCATCCCATGGTCATCTTCTCCCTTTGACGATAGCTTTATTGGATTTTGATTCATTCCACCTCCCCCCAACCCCCTTTCCCCACTGACCTAAACAGTATTGCCACAGTCTTTTAATTTTAAAAGTGGAATTTATAACTCGCCATGAAGTGATGTCCCACAAAGTGCTCCTAAACCTACAGATGGTCCTCTGGCTGGGAGAGAGAGAGAGAGAGAGAGAGAAACACAGCCGTTTTGTCTCGTTGTGCTGTAAATATCACCCAAGACAGGCGGAAGATGTTAAGAGAGGGAGTGTTTGTGTATGAGTTATTTTGTCTGTCGGCGTGTGCATATGTATTTGACTATGTTAGGAGTCCACAGTGTGTGTGTGTGTGTGTGTGTGTGTGTGTGTGTGTGTGTGTGTGTGTGTGTGTGTGTGTGTGTGTGTGTGTGTGTGTGTGTGTGTGTGTGTGTGTGTGTGTTAAAACAGAAGTTGTCCGCCTCCGGTCGCAGCCTGGGACCCGTGACATTGCAGTAAACCCTCCAGATGACATACAGAGAGGCAGAGATCCACCAGATTTAGAGCCACTGCAGACAACTCATTAAAAAAGATGGATGATTTTGGTCCGTCAAGTCCTTTCAAACTTGGCCAGCGGTGGAAATGCCTCCCTGCCTGTTTTTTCCTTTGTAAATCAACTTGCATCTTCTTAATCATTGCCGGCCATTGTAAGAACTTCTCAATGAACTGAGAAGTCCTGGCTACGAACAGTCCTGAGGAGAATTGTTCCAGACGTACCAAAACTTTCATCAAAGCTCACTTATCCACGTCATCAAATGGTTTTATTTTATTTTAATCATGCACACCCAGCTCCTATGCCCATCTGTAAGCATTATACTAATCGTTTTTGGTTCTATCCAAGAGGGAAGGCAACCAGGCCACGGTGTCTAGTGTGTCCTTGTTTTGTGGTTTCAGGTAGTTTAGCTCAGGATATCCTCAGATGGGAAAGTGGTCAGTGGTGTAGGTCGATCAGTCGAGGCCAGCTGAGCGGCTCCAGATGACTGGTTGATATATGATCTGTGACAAAACATATGTGACCGAAGCTGAGAAAATAGGCAGGGCCAAGCAGGATGTAAGAGTAGGAACAAAGGGAGACAATGAAATAAATGAATGGGTGAAATTGAAATAAGCGCAATGAGGACATTTGAAGAAATGTATGTTCATGGAGCAGGGGTCGGTATGGACGGAGTCACCTCAGCGACTGAAGTGGTATATGCTCTCCGCATTTCCTAGAAGCACCCATGACAGCTAATTAAGTGTTGGGTTTAACACTCACACAGGCACACAAAATATGCCAGCCCCCAACCCTTGTTACCAGGTCAGGTATGTGCATGACGACTACCAATGTTGATTCCTAAACTCTCGTTATATGATCCCATTTAAGGCAAGCGATTAGTGAGAATGTTTGGATACAGAGAGCTTATGCTCTCATTGCAGAACGACTAGAAGGATTGTGGACAATAATAGTCCAGGACTTGTGCTCACACTCATGACTATATCGTTATTAAAACAAGTCTTTGCTTTCACAAGTTCCCCCTGCAGCTTGTCCCCGTCTGGGATGGAATGGTGTGTGTCAGTGTGTCAGTGTGTATGTGTGTGTGTGTGTGTGTATGGGGGGGGGGGCTTTAAGATGGGAAAAAAGGACAGATCAAGGTTACGTCAGCTGCACTTGTTAATACCTTTCTTCTTCTTGATGTTTCCCTTTGTTCTGAAACGAATGGCATTTCTTATGGTACCTTGTCAACAATGTTTTTTATACTCTTTTGCCAAAAAAGGGCATTGAAGGCAAGGCCGGTTGAGGTCTCTGTGATCAGGCTACCTTCAGGACCCCAACTCTGACGCAAATCCCCCTGTGGGGGCCTGGATGCGGTAAAGGTCCATAATTGCTCACTGTTATTGCAGGATGGAAAAAAAGTGAAGGGTCCGTTTTCATTTCACTCCCTCACCACAGAAAGACGACGCCTAGTGTGTTTTACTCTCTAAGCTGTCTGGTCCCTGAGTGCACTCGTCTATCTTTTCCTGGTTTCACCTCTTCCACTTCCCTTTCCCTGTCTTTCACCAAGAACCAGCTGTTGGTAGCCGATTCCGGTACAGGACGTCTTGCCACCGCTTCCCCATCTGTAGATGTTGGCTCACTTTCCGCCTTGCGCACCAACCTTAATGCCCCCGATCTATTATTCAAGACAAGCTGAGGGAATGGGCGTCCGTGCCTTGTCACGTAACGGGCTCCTACACTCGCCACATGAAGAGCATGCTGATGCACTGTTTGACTGTTCCATGGGGAAAACAGACGCAAGAGAGGGACCCGGCTTTCTCTCTTTCATGATCCATATTTGTCATGGATTTTAGTAGAGAGATTAGGAGTTTAATGGAAACCCTAAGATGTCTGTTTCAATGCGGCCTGGCCTCAATACAGAGTGCGTCTTTGAAGAGGTAACTTATTGGTTGGAAAATAATTGATGCCTGCCTGGCTGTCAAGATCATGGTTTGACATCAGGGCACACAAAGAGAGAGAGAGCGATGGAGAGAGAAAAAGAGGAAGGGCTTTTCATCCAGTCCCAAGCTTATTTTTGACATTAAAAACGCGTTGTGTCAGCATCAGAGAAGCGAGAGATAAATCTCGGATGGAACTTGAGACGGCGCTTGTCAATGAAAACTTCAGCGGGCCGCAGACGGCCCCCGCGCTCTGCCCCCGGTGGATGGTGATGATGTTTTAAGTCAATCCAGACTCCAGCGGGGGCCTTCCTCTTCTCTCTTGTCTCCCTGACGCTCCTTTTCTGTGCTTTCACCGTCTCTCTCTACAGTCGGAGGCTAATGAGAGAAGCCATGGGAGTATATGGAAAACAGACGTTAGTGGTACCGTGTTATTCCTGCTTTTGGACATGAGAGTATGTACCTTTTTTTTTTTTTGGAGGCGGTCGTCTAAGTTGAGAGATGTACAGGGAATTTGAGTCGCAGGTTGCGCGTGTCCATTACATACAACCATTGTCATGGGGGGACATCATCCTGCTTGTGTCTTCCTGTCCTCCCTGATTTCCCACACTCTCTCGGCACAGGGTGGCCTGTAAGAAAGGTCTACTGGAGGTACTGAATGGACACGTTTTCTTTCATAGGATGTAATGCCGTGATTGGAGCTTCAGGGCGTGTTTATCAAGTTTTTTATTCAAGTGTTTATAATGCAATGGAACATCAGCACACACAACTACAATTTTCACCAGCACCTTTTTAGAATACAATTAAATTTTACATTATTTTGACATTAAATCCTTGTATCTCGACTTTAGAATTTGGAGTATTCAAGTGGTTTATCCTTATTAAAACAAATAACAATTTTGACTCCAGTACTTTCAAACCTAATCAACCAAATGATTCAGCCACCTCCCCTTTAAAGTTGGGAAACAGCGGTTAGGTAGACAGAGAGCAAGGATGTTGACACATAGATTATGAATTGCAGTACACCCTTCGATTGCCCTGTTCGACACACTGCATCAGTGGGGGAAGCGAAAAAGCTTCTTGACACTTTTAAGTGAATGATGATCACCAGTAACTCTTCAAAGGGCAGAGCTTCACTGGAGCATATAACGAGATGTAAGCAGAACTCTGCGTCTGCGGCCTCCACACCGCACTAGACCAGGCCCACGCTAAACACCATTAACAGCGTTGATCAATGAGGGCTCCTCCCAACACACGCTTGTATGTATTGGGTTTAGGCAGTGTCTTCCTGGTAGGGGCTGGCTCCATGCTGGGAAGCACCAGGGCTAATGGAGTCGGGAACGAGCCAGGGGCCTGACGGAGCAAATAGCTCTGTGTCACACAGGCTGCACGTTTTCCCCCAGGAGCTCCCCTTGAAGTGACTGCCACACACACACACACACACACAAACACACACACACACACACACACACACACACACACACACACACACACACACACACACACACACACACACACACACACACACACACACACACACACACACACACACACAGTCAAACACAGGGCCTTTAAACTAGGACATAAATATTGATCTCAGGGGATTCATGATAAACAAAACCCATCCCTTTTCCCAGCAAAGTTTATTTATTTTGTCACTGAAGGAAAGCGGGCTGTGTGTGCATGCATATGTGCGTGTGTGTGCGTGAACGATACAGTGGGACCGTGGTAATCCGAATGGGAGGAGAGGGGGGTTTGTGTCCCGGCGTGGCGGGGTCTGGTTTAGCGTCATTAGCTGCGGTCTGTTGTGCTGAGCGCCTCTCTCGTGGTAGAACCACACTGGCATCCCTCCCTGGCTGCCGCTTCAAAGCCCAAACACCCCTGGTTCTGATGCTAACCAAATGTGTCAGGGAAGCATTAGGGCCGAGGCTCTAGGAGATTGAGGGGCAGGCCCTCTCATGCAGAACCGTGTTTTAATGGCCTATCTCACCACTGCTTAATCTCCCGCCCTCACAAGTGGCAACATGGGAATCCCGTGCGTCAGCTACACTTTTTACTCTCTCCCCAACGCCCTCTCTAATTCTCTCTCTCTCTCTCTGCCTCTCTCTCGGTTTTACTGCTTCAAATTTTTGGAGCTCATGGAGCACGTTAGAATATACACTACTACTATGCTACAAATCCTTTCATTTAGTTTCTTTCATTGTCTCTCTCTCTCTCTCGCTCTCCCTCTCTTCCTGTCTCCTCATCTATCTCTCCTTCCTCACCGTCGCGCACACAACACCCCTGCCGGGGTCCATTAGTGTTGTCCAAATTGCTTCCGCATGAGAACTCCTTAATTGTGGTAATTCGGTGGCAGAGTAAAACTCCGGGCTTCCAATGAGAACATGTGTCACTGCTTTAGCGGCCAGACACAAAGACATAAAGGCAGGCAGCACCTGGAGGCTGGCGGTAATCTTTGATAATCGGACCCCCCAACCTCCAGTGCCACCGGCGGCAGCCACACGTTCTTCACCCAGGACCCTCAGCAGGCAACCGATACTTCCATACCTCCCACCGCTCTCATTTCTACCCAGGAAGCTGGGAGCTGCCTGGCTGTGTAGTCTCACATGAAAGCAGGAGATTTCAACATCCCTGCCCACCACAGAGTTATGTTCCCCAGCCATTACTCTTGGATTAGCAACTTGTGGCTGCACGATTGTGGGTGTTTGAGGCTGTGGCTATTTGGAAGTGGATATTTGACATTGTTTTGCCAATATTGGCCTCCGTTGCACTTACAATGCAATGTTTAATACTCAATCACATGTTGATCTGGTTTTGAAATGACTGAGTGCAATTTTGCTCACACAATGTGTGACAGGGACGCAATGTGCCAGAGCAGTTCTTGGGGTGTTGTGGTCCTCGTTGGTGTTGAGTTTTGTTGCTGTGTTGACAGCAGTCTGGGCCTGATGTGGACAGATAGCTGCCCAATCACCACCAACATCAACCCCCCTCCTGATCCCAAGTCTCCCAGTATGAAAGCAGACAGAAGCTACTCTAAATCTAACGGATGGAAATACGCCTACTTAATGCCTGCTGCTCAAATGCCCTCCTGACTGGGGACTCTTATTGTTTCTGCATGAGCACTTAATGGCCCAGTTGGCTGCCTTTCTGCCTTGCCTGCGACCTCTCAACAGTTGGCCAACTCACTGATGTGACTTCATTGCCAGTCCAACCTCTGTGCTCCTTCTCGTCTCTCTATGTGCCTACAGATTGGTAACCATTAACTCTCTCTCTGTCTTCCCCAGTCCCCCTGTTGTCCTGTCTTTCCGTCAGCCCTCTAGCTGGTAGGGGGCAGCGTGCCAGGGCTTCTAGTTATGGTACCTCAGCGTCCTCTCCTCTCAGGGATAGACAGTTGCAGGTTCTGCATCACCACTGAATGGCTGGGCCGGCTGGCTGCTTTCACACAGTGAAGGAAACCTTCTGCCATTCTCTCGCTTCATCTCACACAGACTTCATGGTTCCCGTGTGAATAGCCAGGAGCCCGTTTGCTGCTGAAAGAACCCAACCACACTTAAGTCTTATCCATGGCTAAGCCTCCTCGCAGTGGCATTAAACATGATCACTGTGCAAAAGGTCTGTTATTTCTGATGTATAACCACAGCTCTTTTAATGAAACCTAGGCCAATGCAAACACTGAGCTCCTTGTTTTAGAATTGGGGCTGACCAGGTCCAGAGCTGCAGACTTTCCCATACCATTCCTCAAAGGAATGAGAGCAGAACATGCTGGAATGTGCAAAACATGGCTTTCAACTACACAGATGTCCTGTAAAACACTCATATACGCTCGCCCATGCACTCTCTCTCACACGCACACGCTCACGCACACATCCCCAAACCGTGTGACACAAACACACACACACACATGAACCGTGACTCATACAGACACACACACACATACACACAAACCGTGTCTCACACACGCACACACTTATTCCGTGTCACATACACACATAAACCGTGGCGCACACACACACAAACCGTGTCACATACACACATGCAGAGACACATGGACACAAATTACCCAACTATTGAGGAATGCAGTTTGGTGCAGAAATGTTGTGTCCACATCCCCTGGCAGATTAATCAGCACAACCGTTTCTTGTCGTCCATTTATTTGAGTCTTACTTGCTTTTCTTTCTGTTATTATTCCATCATGTCGCCATTCGCTTCTCAGTATTTTCTTTCCCTTCCCCTCTCGCTCTCTCTCCCTCCCTCTCTCTGGGCGTTTGAGATGGTAAATCCAGCTGCTGCTGGGTGCCCTCAGAGTGTTTGATGAAGTGCCTTAGCCTCTGGCCCCCAGCTGTGTGTTTATGTACTCCCTGCACCTGCCTAAGCTCGACCAATAACGGCACTGTGTGACACACACATACATACACACATATACACACGCACACACACACACACACACACACACAAACACATACACAAACACACACACACACACACACACACACACTCATGTCTATGACAAGCATTCATAGTCTTTCATACCCATACATGCTGCACACAAACACGTAACCATATAAATAATCCTACAGCCACTGAAAATACAAACCTGAACCTGGATTCTGCCACCATCCAATTGCCACAAACGAAAAGCCTGTGTATGCACATGCACATAAGCTTGCATGTGTGTATGCATGCGTGTGTGTGTGTTTTCCCCTTCCTGTGCACCCCACTTTTATAGGCCGACAGCTGGGCAAAGCATTGACCAGGGCTTCCCCCTTAAGCAGGTGCACCCTGCCCTCGGATGTCTATGGGGGCAAAGCGGGCCGTGTTACAGTTCTACCCGCTGCGCTGCTTATCAAAGGGGAACACGCTCCCAGGGAACAGCCTCTTGTCATGTTCCAGATTGCGGCGCTCTTCTAACATCTTCATCTCTCCCAGTGTAAATGAAGGGGCTCCGGGGAGCTGTTGGGGATTTTGTTGAAACACAATCAACTGCTGTTGATTTTTCTGCCGGAGGTTTCTCTTTTTGCAACTTAAGGACGGCTGTGAAAGAGGACGACGAGCTCACTGAGTGTCAGCGCTGATAGAAGGAGGGCCGCCTCCTTCCCCCTGGTCCGTCACAGGCCCTCGTCGTTTTGTAGGGCTTTATTAAATGACTGTGTTTAATCATTAGAGTGTAGCCCGTCCGCAATCAGTGCTCCACAATATACGTCGCCGTCCTTCTCCGTCCCGTTTTTCTTTGAAGCGTTCCTATGTTTATTCAGGTAGGTCGTTTCACTAACCCTAGAGCCCCCCCCCTCGCCCCCCTCGCCCCCCCCTTTGGTGAGTGAAAAGAGAGAGTGAACTGAAAAAGCTTACACAAGTCGGCCTCCCTGCAGATGGCCATTATTGTAACTCAACTCTCCTGAACAGGCTTCAGCTGTGAAATCCCATTCATCTGGTAGACACGCAAAATGAGATATGGTTCAGACTGGAGAGAGAGGGACAGCGTTAGAAACATTCAATAACAGCCTGGTTTCTTGAATGGAGAATCATGAGGCAGGTACACTCGTTGAGGGCGACACCAATACTAGGCTAGGGTCCACCGAGAGGGCTTTTAACAAAAACCTGGCCGCCAGATGGGGGCTGGCTTGGTCATTTGGTCTCCGGCCTGAAGTGCTTTCAGCAGCCTCTGGTCTCCCATGTCCGACACACACGGAGGGAAACTGTGGACGGAGCCACTGGTATGCAGCTCCGCAGACGTTGCTATTGCATTTGACCCACAGAAAGACAGATTAAGTGGCAGGCGGAGAGACAGAAGGAGAGCAATTTGAACCCCCCCATCTTCCTTCTATGCTGTGAGAGGAGTCCGTCTCCCCCCCCCCCCCAAGACTGCAGGTGAAGAGGTTCCTGGGCAATTTGTCTGATGATGAGGGGAAGGGAAGTCGGCAGTTAAGGGAAAGTTCGAGGAGAAATCCCATCTCTTTCCTCGTGCTCCCCTCCCCCGCACCCCCCCTGTCCAGACTCAAGCAATTTTTGCAATTGCCCATAATTCTCCTGTTATTTCTTTCTGCTTCCAACCTGTGCCTTCCGATTTGCCTTGTTACCTTGTAATAATGATCTTATTAAGATTACACAAACACGGGGAACAAACACCTTCTTTACTCCCAGTGCTCCCAGGCTAAGATCTTTTGATAAGCTCAAAACAAGGAGAAGGACTTCCACACTGGAGGAGGAGGAAGGGGTAAAGTAGGGAGCTGCAGTGGTCAGAGATTAGACGTGTTTAGGGAAGAAGTCCACAAAGATGGTGGAGGATGACAAGTAAAAAGGAAGGGGGGAGTAGAAAGGAGGGCAGTGGGAAGAGGACCTGCTGGGCCAAGCGTGAGAGGAAGAGGAGGATGAAAGCCTGGAGGCCTGACCTGTCTCTGCTGTTTAAAACCCCACACCAGAAATCTAGAGTGCTGGCTGTGTTCCATAGCGGTGAACTGGACATCCTCCAGCACGCAGCCTGTTTCTCTCTCTCTGGTAGCTCAGGCCGACTTTGCCTTATTAATACAATACCTCCAAACGCACCGGCAGCTATTAGATCACTGGCCTAGTAAAACACTAAAATCCGATTCTCCTCGCTCCTAGCCTCGGTTTAATGGAGGATTTTTGTTTTGCCTCCCTGGCTTTCTTTGTCTTCTTGTCATTCTTTTTTCTTTCCTCGTTGTCTTTTTTCGCTTTCTTCTTCTATCTTGCTAAATACTCCCTCTCCCTGCTGTTCCCGCATCTCTCAGTACATCTTACATTCCCGTATGCTTGGACGGGATTTATTGGATCAGGGCAGGAAAAAAACAAAAAACAGATACATCACCATGTTGTAAACCCTGTGAATATGCGAGGTAGCGTGGACCCTCGTAGCCATTTCATGTAACAGTCTGTCTCTGTGGGAGTCTGGGGTGGGATTATTCTGAGAAGCGAGGCCCTTTGCTGGAGCAGGTGATGCAAGAGTTTGATGTGAATCCCGCGGACGGTGCCGGTTGACGGGAAGAATGCTTCACGGGAGGGAGACCTCCTCCTTCCACCGTCAACGAGAGGGGTAATGGGAAGAAAAAAGACCATATAAAAATAAAACCTGAAACATCCTGAAACCTTCCCCCCTCTCGCCCGGTCTTTCTTCCCTCCCTCTCTCGCTCTTTTGAAATATCCTCTCCCCATAGAAATAACATTGACATATCATAAAGGCCGATATGTAATCCACCCCCCCACCGAAGTGCAAACACTCCCGTCCTGGAAAGATGGCCAACCGAATGTTGTTCCACATTAGTCCGCCATTAGCTGAGGGGGATGGTGGTAGTGGGGGGTGGGGGGGTGTATGAGGTAACAGTAGTGTTTAGTGAGTCACGGGTTGACACAGAGTTAGAAACGGGAGTATGCATTATTGGAAATAGTTTTGGAAAGATATATCCTTTATATCGCTCTGTTACTCATGCTCCTAATAGTCCTGCTGTTCAGCTCAAGGGTTTGAGTCGCAAAGCCCAAATGGATTTACCTCAGCAACCTGTCGAGTGGGAGACAAAGGGCTCGACATTTTAAGGTGCCTTATCTTTTATTTGCATAATTTCTAACCACCTTTTTTTTGGTAATATGATTATGTAAGGATTTTTTTTTCTTCTTCTGTAATTCTATCTTGAAGTGTAATGGTTTTCTTTTGAGAGAGAACACAGCTGGTATTAAATGTTTCCTTTCAAAATGCATACACTTTAGTTTGTCTTCATTGTTGTGTGCTTTAGTTTGTCTTCATGGTTAAGCATCTCCCCGGTCACATTAATATAACAATTATCCAGGTTTTTGCTTTAAGGGGGGGCGATCGGGTGGTTTTGACAGCTTTTCCACGGGTATGTACAATTGTTTGAAAGGTCACAGGTTGAGAACTGAGGTGTGGCAAGGGGTTTATGTTAAAAAGAGAGGCAGAGGTGGCTCTTTTGAAAATCCGAACACCCCCCCCCCCCCCCCCCCCCCCCACCGCCCACCCGTTCAAGGCTAACCCTGAACCCAACGGACATATCCAGCAATCCCAGGCCGTAGCACATTTTACCAGACACACACACACCCACTAGGGGAAGCCTGGACGTGGCGGGCAGCACCTGGTTTCTCAGGCCTTCAGGAGTGTGCGCGCGAGGTGGGAAGAAAAGGGGTCAAGAACAATTAAAGGCCAATCGAGTGTTAAACAGAACCACGGCAGCGGCGTTTAAACCCGCCGTGCTGGACTTCATTTTCACGTTTTTCCATTTTTTTTTCTCTCTCTTTTTCCTTTTTTTATGAGGTGTGAAATCTCGGAGCCCTTCGCCGACGCTGGAGTGCTCGGTCCAGAACGTGGAGCTGAAGCTGTGCAGCCGTGCGACGGTGAAATGCGCCTCGGGAACCGTGGGAGCTGTAAAAGTGTGCGCCAGGACTCCAGGTGTGTGCAGCTGTGCCCTGTTAAACTTTACGGCCTGCGGAGGAGGCAGAGAGTGAGAAAGTCCGGCCAGACTCCTCATCTTCTCATCTTTTGCTCTCTCTCTCTCGCTCGCTCTCTCTCTCTCACTTTCTCCCTCTCTCTCTCCCTCCCTCCCTCCCTCCCTCCCCGCCTCTTTCTTCATGCACACTCTCTGGTGGGCTTCTCTCACTTCCCCCCCCCTTCCAAAACCCCATTCTGGATTCCCCCACACATCTGTGATTCGGTCAGTGGTGTCTCCTGCGACGCTGTCATTGGGACTTGGCCATCTCTGTTCCTTGGCAGCAGAACGGCAGGTCCCTGTCCCAGCAGCAATCTGTGTTATTTGTGCTTGAGTCATACAGCGGATAGTTAGGGACCAACTATATTGTCTACACTCTTTCATTCTGATTCACCAAAATGTATGTTTACTACATGGGTCATCCAAGTTAATTGAGGAAGTGGGTTTGTTCCTCCAGTTTCAGAAAGCCTATTTTTCCACTCAAACTGAACCTGTTTAGCCATACTGGATGGTCACATAGAATTATCTTCCTCAGTTATCCTCTCTGTTACGCTCCGAGCCGCAAGTTAAAAAGTTCCTCATAAAGGGAAATGAGCCAAGTCAGTACAAGGCGTCATTGCTCACTGTAGTCTCGGGCTTCTTCCCACTCAGGGTCGGAAGAGGGGTCCAAGGAGAAGCTGGTTCCCCTGATCCAGGGCCCGTCCGACACCAGGGAGCTCCACACCAGCCGCTGGCTCAACGAGATCCGCAAGCCCGAGTCCCTGCTGGCCCCGGACCTCCTGGCCTTCTCTGTGCAGGTTCCCCTGCAGGGCGACGACTGCCGGAACTCAGGTAAGGGGGAATCCACTAGTCAGAAGAGGCTTTTATCCTCTCTACTCTACAGCAGGTGTGCTATTTTCTCAATGACTCTTACGAAATTGACCGATCTTTTCTTTTTTTTGTCTTTATGATACATCGTTTCTCTGTTAGCACTTTGTTTGTTTACCTGGCTCTACTTGTGTCGCTAGGCATCCCTTATCCTCGATGTTCGACCGTTTCAGATCAGATGCAGAGCAGATGTTTTGATTTGTGACAGAAACATCTCCTGTCCAAATAGGGCTTGTACATCACAATGCAGCACGGGATTCTGTTGACTAAATGTATCCCCCCCCAACTCCTAACCTAGGCTGAAGAATACTTTGTTTTACCCTGTCCTGAATTTTGACACACAAAAATCTTTACTTCCTACAAAAATCCCTATTTCATCGCACATTGCCATCGCAACTGGGTTCCATTGCACATGCTCCAGTACCATAAACCCCTGTCATGTTTTTTCCGCATTGCTCTACTGTCGCTCCGTGCCACGCTTAATGAGGTCTGTTTGTTTAGCAAAAGCCGATAAGCGCTTTCCACCTTGCTGTCCCTCCCGCAGTATTGCCAACGTGGTCGCTCCAAAGGCTGCGGTGCTTTACTAACAGCCATCAGTCTATGTCACCGCTGGCCTGAGCCAACACCAGCCTCGCGGAGGGCAGCTAACCACCACTGGACGGCTTGGTGCCGTAGGCTTCACCCCCTACAGATCCGTGTATGGGTCTCATGTCCCTGGGACACAGATCCCCATCCTGGCAGTAGCGGCTGCCTCTTGTGCTGCAGGAGTTCTGTGTATACAAACGATGAATTCCATTCAATGTCACAGATGTTGTTTTTTTTCAGAAGAAATGTGGACGATCTCTGAAGCTCTGGATTGATATAGTGTCCTGGCCTCATGAATACCAAATACCTCTGTCTTAATCCAGCTATGTGCTCACCCGCGGTGCTCCTCTCCTATAAGCTCTTCTGGTCACAGATACAATGATGTGGTCATTGCTGGCCTCCCCTGGTGGACCCCCCCCCCCAGAGACTTCTCTGATTAGAGAATTTGACAGCAAGATTGATCCCCCCCCCCCCCCCCCACACCCAACCCCAAGCTCGCTGACAGCTGTACAAAAAAATAACAGCTTGAAAAGTGAGCCTCCTCAAAGTGCACTGTGGGATGTAATCCCAGTAGCCTGAGGCCAACATCTTCCACCCTGCACCCCCAACCTCAACCCCAGGTTTCATTGCATGCAGGAATACATGGGAGAGCACTGTAAACCAATAGGCCTCCAGTATTAGTCTTCAGAGTTAGCTCCACCGACACCACTGTACATCACGTTTAATATGGACCTGTGGAAATTCAGTGTGCAGCCCTGACCTTAACGCGAAAAGCTTGGCTTAGTATCACGTCAGCCAACAAACCTTGAAAAGCATCAGGGCTGAGACAGAGACGGAGTGCGAAGGGATAGGACGCGAGCTGCACGCTAAGTAGGAACACGCTAAGAAGATAAGCAATGCTTTGTGACGACTGGATTTGAGTGGTCACCCCTTACCAGAAACTCAATCATAGCTGGATATGTCTCCGTCAATGGCTGTCGAGTGGACGGAAAACAGAACAATGAGCGTTGTGGTCTCTGCGATATTTGAACATAAATACATTAAAAATATATATATTAATAAATAAAAAAATCTGACGCTGAGCGGTCTCCCTTACTCCAGGGTGTCAGCGTCGATGGATGTTTTGAGGAACCCCTGGTAAATGCTTAGTACGTAGTCTCAGACTATTACCTTGATTTAGTGCTCCCATTATTTCAGCAAAGCAATGGCTCATAAAATATTTTTTTTGGAATATTAAAAAAACGATTTTGAACACAATCCAGAGAATCAAGATGGACATGTGTGTCTGCGTATGCATGCGTGCGTGAGCGTGTGTGTGTGGACGTTCAGAGGGATACGAAGGAGCTGTATGGGTGGATGACTCCCAGAAGCACTGAGTATATCTCCAGCAGATGTGGTGCAGCGGAGGCCTGCTCTCCTTCTCATCGCCGCCCCACGCCACTCTGTCTCTTCTCTCCTCCGGCCTGCCTCTGTTTTTAATAGCCTTCGTGCCATTTCATCTCTTCTGTGCCTTGTATTCCTCTTCCCTTTATTCTGTTTTTTTTCCCATCCTTTTTCATCCTTGTGCTTTTGATCCTGTTTGATCCTCATCCTTTTTCTTTTCTGCGTCCCCTGCTCGTCCATGTTACTGCTCCTTATGAGGTAGCGACGGCAGAGTACCCGTGCACGTATACACAGACACGCAAACGCACACACACACAATGGTTTGCCCTACCGTAATGCTGTAAGGTCTCGATCTCTTTTTGGGCCCTACTGCAGGCTAGCTGTAAGAAATGATTTGTTTAAAGAGGGTATCTCCATAGCTTATCTACACACACTACACTTTAAAAAGTGTCAGCGTTTGTGCCAAGTGGTCTGCTGATTGAGGAGCTGGTTATGTGTGCCTGCATGTGTCTATGCTCACGCCAAGGTGTTAGTTCGGATATAACTGTGTGTGTACGTAAGCGTGCGCGCGCGTGTGTGTGTGTGTCTCTTGTGCGTGCCTTGTGTAGGGGTCAGACTCATATCAAAGCCACACAGCAGTGGCTGTGTCCCCGCCCCCCAGTCACCCAGAGGGTCAGTGAGGGCCTGTTAGTGTGGCGTTAATGGAATGATGGATGCAACGCCTCGTTCAGGGTGAGATGAAAGGTGGAGAGAGGCAGCACCCCGACAAGGGCCCCGCCCGGGGCTCCCAGGGGGTTGGCTCAGAGGGCCAAGAGTTTGTGATCATTGTGACATTTCTGAATCGCTGCAGCCCTTGGCTCCGGCATCAAACACATTTTATTCCTCCCATGTGGCCCTGTTGATTCCATTTAGCGCGTTCCACAACCGTGATCGTTATGCGTAGAGCGCGGAGTGCAGGGAAGGCAGAGCTCCCTCCTTACACCATAGACATGCTGAAGACATTAAGATATAATGAGCCACAATCAGCTTTTATATTCCCTTTTACTTTGAACGGCTGGCTTCTGGTTTTTGCAGGGATGCAACGCAAGTTGGAATGTGCCCCCACCCTATTTTCCATGCTTAACAACTATTCAATGCACGGATACGAAAGTTTAGTGGCAATCTGTTTGAGGCTACTGAAAGGGACTTTATTTGTATGTGCATGCATCTTTGTGTGTATGTGTGTGTGTGTGTATATGTTGCGCGTAAATGCTATGGAGCATAGCCGCTCTATGTTGTGCTTGAAGTGTATATTCAGGTGTGTGTAATACAACATAGTATTGGGAGATGGAAGAAAGGTCATCGGGGTTTCACCTCTGGCCCAGTGATCTCTGGTTTGTCTCACGTCTGAGAGGATGTGAAACGTTCTGGAATCCCCACTGCCCAATTTCCTATTTGGTGGGTCATGGTCTGCTATGTTGTAATGTTGCCTGTTTTGGCTGCTTTTCCCCATAAACACAAAAACAAAAGTAGTTCTGAATATAGGAGGAATAAAATGTGTTTGATGCCAGAGCCGAGAGCTGCAGTAATTCAGAAATGTCACAATGATCACAAACTGTTGGCCCTCGGACATTCATTTTTTATGCACAATGTCCAAATGTGATTGCTATGTAATTATTCAATATAATTGCTTTGAAATAACCATAGCTCAAACTTTGGGACTTTCACCTTTTGAAATTTTGGACACATTCCAATATTGGTTATTTCTCCTCCTTAACTCTCTCACTTTCTTTTATTTCATTCTTAAGCAATCTCGCTTTCACTCACCCTCTCTCCGTCTCTCACCCACGTGTACAGTAGCTTTCTGTGTGCAGAGTGACATTTTTGGAAGAGGATCCACCTTTTTATTTTGCTCTAAATGTTTACTTATCTGGAATAAATTTAAAAAAAATAAAAAGTTAGAAAAGGACGCTGGTGTCAGAGGAGGGACTGCTGGCCGCCAAACTTGCAGTGACTTCGCTGATTTTAAACCTAATCTGTCTCGCTTGACTGGGGTTCGCTTAAATGGTTCCAACTGAGGTTGGAACCATTCTAATATATTAAACACAATTAAAGGCACGTGTGGAAGAAATAAGAGTGAATGCTTTGAAATGGCCTCCTTTGATGGGCCTAGATGTTTTATAATAATTTCATAGTTGAAACATTACCCCCTCGCACCATCAAGTGGCAATGAAGTGGCGAAAACTCAAATTGAGTTAAACCAGCTCGTAGTTTGAAATAACCTGGAAGTATCTAGCCAATGCTGATAGATAGTCATTTCAATAAAATTATCAATAAAATCTCGTCCTTTAAATGCTGGCCAGCCCATACCTCTCTTTGTTTACAATAATCTACCTACAGACACTCTCATAACCCCTCCCACTCACACCACCCACCCAGTCGGGCTGCGCTAGTTTGCGTCACCCAGTTGCACAGCCAGTAAGAGAAGATGAGTTTTTTTAATTTTGAAACTCTCCCACCTACCATCTGGGAGGGAATCAATCTTACACACTGTGACTTTAACATTCAAGCTTTTATATTTCCCTGAACTTCAGTTCTCTTTTTTTGTCTTCAGCTCTTGAGCCAAATCAAAAACAGAATTCATGATGGTGCCTTATGGTGGAAGCCATAGAGGATCAATGCCATGATTTGCAAAGGACCTTCCAATAAATGAGCGAATTAAAATAAATGATGGCGGGATTAATGGATAGATGGATTAAAGGTAATAAGAACCAGGTGATAGGTTAAAGGACTGAGTAAGAACAGTGGCAGTGGAAAAAATAAAAAGAGGCAGCGCTACAGACAGGCAAGCTGGCAGACAGACAAGCAGGCATACAGACAGACAAGCAGGCAGAAGGGGAGTCAGTCAAGCAAGCAGGCAGACAGCGATCTGCCTGCTTCCTGCAGCGATCCACTGGGTAGTGGATCTATAAACTATCACCACATGTAATCAGAGGCTTACCCAAGCCCCAGGCTCCAGACCTAGCCTTGGCCGGGACAAGAAACCCCATGGCCACTTTGCAGGCGGGAGACGCCTCATAAATAACCACAGCTCCTCCAGAGACTCTTGATAACGCTGATCCCAGGACAGTCGCTGGCCGGCTGGTGGCCGGACGGGCTGGCAGGCGGGCCGTCCTGCCTAGATCTGGCCTATGTCAGGGTTGATGTATGGGGAGGACTCAGGGGGCCCAGGGCCTGGCCAGTGCCGTGGAGGCTAGGCCAGAAGGGCCTGTTGGGGGACAAGTCTGGAGGGGCGGTAGGAGAGGCAGAGGGAGTTGGGTGGCGTTGATGTGCAGGTGTTTCCCTGCTGCCTCACCACAGCACTGACTTTATTCCAGAAAAGGGGGGAGGGTTAGAGGAGTGTGTGTGTGGGGGGGAGGTTAAAATCGAGAGGGAGAGAGGGGAGGGAGAGAGTGAGAGAGAGAGTTGGCGGGGGACTTGCATGTGTTTTCCCTAGACACGCCAGCAGCTGTGAGACAATGATTTATGCTTTTCTCAGAACTCTGGGATCCGAAAATGTTACATTTAATCAAGTGCACTGAGAGCAGAGCAAATGTTAAAGATGTTCCCCATAAAGGCCTTCCAGTCCTGATCTCTTTACCATTCCCTGGGAGCTGTGGGAATAGGGGGAAAAAAGTGATCTTTAATCTTAATTTAAACATATTGGTGGGGATTATGAAAGCTACATGGAATTAATCCTCAGAGAATGTCCCGGCCGCTCTAATACTAAACATATTTAGTTTCCTGATTGATTTTAAACCTGTTCTTCCGCTCCAACTCCCTCGTCGGTGCTGAATTAGAAGACAGATGCAGAGAGGGGAGAAGTTTGTTTATCCAGACATTTTAACCAAGTTTAATGACGGTCATAAGAGCAGTGTATAGGGGCTACCATTAATGTTCATGGTTAAGCTGCTTTGTTAAGTGGTCAGAAAGTGTTACTTTTAAATATATAAAAAGTTGTCCATTTCCCAATAAATTCACTCTCATTGAAGTGTGCGCACACAGGAATACTGCTTAATTTCTTAGTGCTGTGCTGAACAGAGTACATGTGTTACGCTTGTAACCTGATGCTCAGTGTTGTGGTCACACATGCACTGTGTTCAAACCAACATGTTTATGTTGTTGTGAAGGGACACATTTAATGTGTGTGTGTGTGTGTGTGTGTGTGTGTGTGTGTGTGTGTGTGTGTGTGTGTTGATAGAGGGGGTTCCACCCATGGAAGTCGAGGACAGGTGGGATCTTACAGTACTTGGGTCTCATAGAGCCAGAGACTAATGAGAGCAGGTGGGAATGAGGCTGCAGCACACTTTGATCTGGCTTACACACACACACACACACACACACACACACACACACACACACACACACACACACACACACACACACACACACACACACACACACACTCCAGACACACACACGCACGCAAACACACACTCGCTCATGCACGCACACATACACATACTAAGACACACACGCTCAAACACTCTCACACACACGCTTCCACACTGCCATGCTGTGAAACCATAACCCTCGGCCAGGCTGGAGATAGGGGAGATAGGGTGTGAATGCGGGTGCTCCCCTGGTAGCCTCCTCCATTACACGTTTTCAAAGGCCTGCCAGACTTTCATATGTCCATCCATCATACTCTTTTTCTGTCGTTTTTTTCCTGCTCCCTGCTCTATAAGCATGTGTTCACTCACTCCTCTGAGTGTAACATCAACAGTCTGCTCTCAGGCAGTCTCTTGATGGCTATAAGCTGCTGCACCCATTTCCCACTGATGGGGAGATATAGGGAAATGGTAGTAAAAAGGCATATATATATATATATATATATATGTGTGTGTGTGTAATGCTTGTGGGAAAACCTGAGGACATGTTTGTGTAGCTAGTCTGGTTGCTCCTGTTCTGACCCAAGCAATAATGTTATGTGAAGAAACAACTGCCTTTCGACATTTTGATCACAAACATGGAACATTTATCGTGATGCATAATGCATGTGTGTCTATGTAGGTACGTACGTACGCTTGTACGTATGCTTTAAAGCATCTTACACGTGTGTCTGTGTGGGTGAATACACGTGCATTTGACAATCAATCAGTGCCAGCACCAAAAGGGAGTTCACAGTTCTTCAATCAGCCCCGATCAGATACTCTATGAAGTGCGCTCTGATGCTCTGTATACACAGCGAGAGATGAATCAAACACGCTTTCTACCCCCACGCCTACTCCCTGTATACTCTCTACTCCGCTGTGATTTTGAAACACCTTCACCTTGTCTTTGACCCCAGGTGTGGTGACAGGTGGAAGGCAGAGACCTCAGGAACTGACAGGCACATGACACCCCCCCCAAGCGAGCCACAACAGACGCCACATTGTTCCCCGTCGGAGCGCACTGCGTTGCGCTCCGTCGCCAGTGGCGCTCGCCCTCTGGACGTGCGCCCAATAAGCTGCGCTCGCTGACGCGTGATGATTTGAACAGACAGACTCGTCGAGGAAGCGGCATGTCCTCTGACGGACGGCTTTCCCCCCGCTGACAATCTATTTCCCTTCAGCTCCAAGCAGGCCTCTTCTGGAGAACAGCCGATGCTTGGATCGGGCCTACCTGCTCTGATTGTTGCTGGACGTTGGCCAAGGAGAGTGGAGCAGTTTGAGTTGTGTAGCTTTTCTGCATGATGTGGATTTATCTATTTATGAAGATCACAGGATTGCATTCGCTGCAAAGCATTCAGTGCAATATGAGTGTATTTTAAACAGCTCTGTTTCACAAATGGGCCACTTTCACGAACCTCCTCCTCTTGCATGTGTATATGTGGGTCTAGTATGGGTGTGTGTGTGTGTGTGTGTGTGTGTGTGTGTGTGTGTGTGTGTGTGTGTGTGTGTGTGTGTGTGTGTGTGTGTGTGTGTGTGTGTGTGTGTGTGTGTGTGTGTGTGTGTGTGTGTGTGTGTGTGTGTGTGTGTTTGTTTGTGTGCATGCATGTGAAGCAGAGCAGGTAATGTGGAGATTAAACCCAAGGGAAACCCGCTTTACTGCCGGCTATTCTGGTCAATCACGGCCCATTACCGGAGCTGTTCATCTGTGAAGTGTCGGACTACTTAGGCCAGTCTCACAGTGCTTAAGGCCCAGCCAGGGTGTGAGGCTGAGGGCTGCGGGGGCAAGGGGGACCCACAGCTGGGGGGGGGGGGGGGGGGGGGGGCTGTCAGCTCTGGGAGGATAGAGTAGGGACTGGGGTACACCGGTACACTGGCACTGAAGCCAGTGCTGAGGCTGATCATCCCCTTGACCAAGGTTCTCATGGCAACCAATGTATATATTTGGAAAAAAAAAGTGGTTGGAGTCAAACTGAGGCGTGACCTAAAAGGAAATGGGGCATTACTGTTATTGTTGGTTCAGGTAGATCTGGGGTTAGACAGCAAAGCTCAGCCCTGTAGCCGTGGACCAGGTTCTCCAAACACACAGCTGAGCTGGCCGACTTTAAGTGGGCACACACACTGACTCCAACAAACTGTCAACGCTAAGCACTTTGTCAAGTGCGTGCGTGTGTGTGTTTATCTGTGTGAGATAGAGTTAGGCCGCGAGTGTGAACTGGGGTCAGTGTGGGTCAGCGGTGCTTCTTGTCTGCGGGTCTCGCCCGGAGGGGTCAGGCAGACTGAGGGTTGAGATAATGAGCCCTTCTCCCTGTGTGAAACTAGAGCCAATAAGGCCTCATCAGATTCATTAAGGGGCTCTCGCTCACTGCTTCATGAGCCCTTCAACGCCTGGCATAGGGGAGGAGTTCCCCCAACACTTAGGGCCCAGCGCGGACATTTCTGCTCTGCAGATCCAAGAGGGAACGGGAACAGGCTGCCGTCGGCAGAACTTCTATCTCCCGGTAAAAGGAGCAGGGCGGAATTCACTTAGCATGAGTTATTATTTTCTAAACAAATCTGCCCCCTGTTTTATTGGATTCCCATCCTTTGCCCTGAAAACATTCTCACGATGTTTCCTTTTCCATCATCAGAGGTGCCTTTCTCTCTCTGTCTCTCTCTTTCTGTGTCTCTGGCTCTGGTTCTCTCTCTCTCTCTCTCTCTCTCTCTCTCTCTCTCTCTCTCCACCGCTTAACATAGCTCCTTATTTGCCTCTTATTTATTTCTCCTCATCTTGGGCTTTGGGGGGGGGGGGGGGCAGCGTTGTCCCCGGCTACCGAACAGCTGGAATATGGTGATCTAGCTCGTCAGCTACCGGGTGTAATGCAATTCCCACGGCACCCTGATTCATTTCCCGCTAAGGTGCAATTCATTTTTAATGTTTGTCAGCAGGACACTCAGAGGAGTGGCTGACGTAAGACCTTTCAAGGGTCCCCTCTACACACACACACACACACACACACACACACACACACACACACACACACACACACACACACACACACCAACACACCAACACACCAACGTCTCCAGCCCTGTCGTTTCAAGTGGCCAAATGAATGCAAAGCTATTACAGTGAGTAATTATAAATTAAGCTCTTTGGAGTGAGCTGCGCAGTTTTGTCTTCAATTGCTTTGCCAGCTGTATCTTTTAAGATTCCTCATCTATCACGACAAAGTAATAGAGAGACTGGAACGGAAAAACAGGGCTTAGCTTTCAGCTCTGTGTGTGTGTGAGATTCGGTGAGTGTGTGTATATGGCACATAAGCTTTGTATGAGAGTCTGTGAGTTGGCATGCTAGCTGCCTAGTGACCTGAACACTAGCTGTTGATTCTCTCTTCAGCGCCTGATAGAGGAGCAGGGGACAGGTCACTTTAGTTAACCTTATCTAATTGAATGTTGTCAAAGGATCAAAGGTCGCTACATTCCACTCTGTCAGATCAAACATCACAGGCCCAATCAAAACAATTGGGTTCCCCAGATCAGCTAATCAGGGATTTTTTATTCACTCAAATTAGAGGGGATAATGCCTTGGTTTAGGGGGCTAGAGGCAGGAGCCTAGGGATAATGCTGTGTGATGTGTGATACTAAACTGCCTGCCTCAGCCCTTTCTGTGCAGCTCATAATAAACAATATGCAGTGCTACCACTTGGACAACTGATAGACGGATAGCTTTTATTAAATTCTTAACTCCCTTTGTTATTTTAGGCAGCTGTTTCTTCGGGCCGCTTTCAATCGCTTCGGTTACATATAAATGGAAGCCGTTGGTGAAGTATTAATGAGCTAACGGAACATTCAACGGAATCCTCTGTACTCGTCATGTGCGCGCCTCAACTCTGTTTTTGACGCCTTTGAATGTTGTTTTTTTCCGATGCACATTTTCATGATGTGCAGATGTGCGTGGAGCCGATCAAGGGTTATTCTGTTGCTCTTCCCCGACTCTTTGCTGACGGGGAAAAATATTAATTTGCGGGGACTCTCCAACTCATCTTGCTTGTGAGCCACGGCTCGCTCTTTCATCTTCCATTAAGGCTGGCCCGTGCTCAGCTCCAGCGGCAGATCCTCCGCCAACCGCCTCTTCCTTATTAGCCGATTATGGGTTACTGATTCATACGCGGCGGCGGCCAAAGTCCCACACAGGCTAACCGGAGTTCACACGGGTTCCGGGGACGCCCGGCCGAGCGAGCCCAGTGTTCTGTGCCGGTAGCCAAGCCAATATGGAGAGCTAGACGCTTGAGTAACCATCAGAAAACACATGGTGAGCCCAAGAGGGAGTAGGGGTGAGAAAAAGCGGATGGGAGCCACACATTAGCTTCAAGCGCCCCCCAAACCCACCCGCCTCACCTCGGCCCCATCCTATTCTCACCTCCCTCACGGGCTGGATCCAGAGGTTTGTTTCTCAGGGGTCTCACCGCTGGCCCAGGCAGACGGTTTCGTACGGAGACGAGTAAACATGGGGGAGAACAAGCTCCCGACCCGGCCCACATATATGAGACATCGGGGGGAGAGGGTGAGGGGCGTACAGAGATGAAGAATAGCAGGAGGGCAGCGGTGTTGGGGCGTGTCCTTGGAAACGTCTTTGATACTGCTTTGGAGATTATTACTGGAGTAGTCCATGAAGCTGTAGTTAATTAAGCTAAAGAAGGGGGGGTGGTGGTTGGAGGGGATGGGTGTATGAGGGAGTTGTAAGGAGTCGGATAGAGAGACAAGAAAAATAAGAGAGACTTGAAGGGAGAGACAGTTCTCACAGATCCGAGAGAATACAACGGTAGAGTGATCAACACAATTATCAGCTGAATACGACAGCGGAGGGGGAGGCGGCGCTTCACACTTGTGGTGACTGGAACGTTAAACTAGCGGCGACGACTTTTAATCCTCCCTTCTCCCTGCCAATGTGTCCTTTGCACACTCGCGAGCCATGCTGGTTATTTTTGGCAAGTCCCATATTTCATGGTTCTTCTGCAGAAGCACAGTAGCACAGAAAGCAGATAGTACACCCTTGCACCATAATAGCCCTACTATGGGATTCTTCTGGTCTGTCAGTGCTTTGTTGAAGCCTTGTTTGACCCTTTTATTGTTAAAATGGTATTGACTCCCTTAGTCCGAAACAAAAAACAACCATAAACTATTATCCTCACCATAATTGGACCGAGTTACTAACAGACCTGAGATTGGCGGCTCAGAGTTCTGTCCCTCTCTCTGTCATCACATATTTATCCCCTGGATATGACCCTTGAGAAGCTCTGTTATTCACCTCAGTTGTGTGTTCCTGAAGGCCTCGTTTGTCATGATGAGAGTCCCCCCCCCTCCGCTCCTCAGACCTCACATGAACATCCCTCCCGTCATTTCCAAGCAGAGATCCCTGAGTCACCCTGGACTCACTTAAGTGTAAGCAGGCTTACCCTGGCTGGTTCGCCACTGTGATTGGCAGTGTAGACTTTTTGCCCTGTACCACAAAACCATGGACCGGTCATGACTAGGATGTACCACTTGATTGTCGCACCGTACTGCAATGAGATGGCAGAGTAGGCAAAGTTGTGACGAATTTGTCTGTTTGCGTAATCTTAACTTGCGTTGCTTAACTTCTGAAATGTTTGGCCACGGAAGTTCAAATTGTTTCGCTCATCTTTTCATTGAATTCCAAAGGCATGAACTGGACTTGAGATGGAGGACGTGTTTTTCTCCACCCTTCAACAATGTCATGTTTTCCTTGCTGCTTATTTATGGTTTTATTTTTGTGTTTTTCTTTATTTTATTTTATTCAACAGTTCTCTTTCCCAGACTACCAGTGTCATATTTTGCGCAGTGCTCTTTGTTCATTGCATCAATGAAAATATATGCATATGGTTGAACACGCACATACATACACATGCACACACGCACACACGCATGCTTGAATGAATGCACACAAACATCTGTTTCTGAAAAGATACACATGTGGACAAATCACGCACATGCATACGCGAAACCAGAAATAAAACACTCTCACCCCACACTATGTGTAAATTCAATTTCTTCATATACCTCCTCCTCACCTCACGCAGCCAGAACTTGTAAAATTAAACAAACATTTACTTTCTAACAACGAACCGGGCCAGGAGTCGCTCCCTGCCGGCCAACATAACTCTGGGTTTGTCCGTCGCCCCGCCACTATATGATTAAACCATGACCGATGTTTTGGAGAGCGAAGTGTGGACGAAGCAAGGCTTTCATTTGAGGCTTGTTAATGCCACAGTTTAATGCCATCTGGAATCGGTTGATATGTTTGCAGGATTAGTCTGAAGTGTGTCGAAACGGGGCCAAAGCGAGCAGGGCCACGAGGGTTTCCACTTTGACGGACTCAGGATGTACAGTTCTATACGGAGGTGGTAGTATTGGGAGGGCGGTGGAGGTGCGGCCTCCTCTTCACGCTCCACCCTTTGTTTCCACAAAGTGGTCAGGAGGAGTCTTCAGGGGAGGTGTCAGATGACTGGAGTTATGATTTAAAATATCACGGCCCTTATAAATATCTTTGACTTATGGCGTTCTCTTGTTTCATACAGCAAAGATGAATGCTGCACATGATTCCAACCACATTTAGCTCTTTATACGTCGCAAATCACATATTTCCGATCATTGGGTTGACTTTGCATCAGAAACTTGGTGCAGGGTACTCCTGAACTTTCCACATTTTATGGTTTTACAATTAGGTCAAACCCAACACCATCAATAATCCTAAATAATGAGAAAAAATAATATTAGAATTCTACTAAATGTCTTGCTCATGCATTCCCCTTTAGTTGATTTGTGATGATCGTGAGCACAAATTAAATCTATTGATGACATTTCTATTTCCACCCTGTTGCTAAGTGCGTTGTATCTTTGAAATACACCATCACACTTTCTATTCAAAAAAGACTGTACCAACATGTCACTGAATTCGGTTTTCATGGGAATTTCAATGAGTCATTGTATGAAACACACACGCACACGCACACGCACACAGAGGTTCTCATGCACACAGTGTTGTTCTTGTGCCCTCTGCGTTCTACCTAGTAGCAGGTTTTGACCGTATCATCTGTCTAATGTTAAACTTGATTCAGTGTTGGTGAGTTATGAGCTCCAGCCTGTCAGGGTGAAAGTTGCTGCGGAGGCCACACCAACAGTCCCCCCCCCCCCCTAATGGTGTACCTTGGCTCCCATTTCAGCATATAAGTGATAGCTTTACATATTGCAGGCTACGGGCTCTCGGTGCACAGAATGTGCCTTCAGGCTCCCAGTACAGGGGCAGTGGACCTAATGAGACCACCTCCAGGATGTAGCTGAGGGACAAGACCACAGATAGACGGGCCGCTTTCGCAAACCGTGCGTGTTACAGTAGTGGTCGGCCGATTGTTTTCATGGGTAATATTATCACACTTATATAATAGCTGTGTGCAGGCGTGTTGTATGAGCTGTAATGCAAACGGACAGAGCGGTCGTGTAAATGTGGATATGGATATGTGGACATTTCCATGACATCCACCAACACCCGGCTTCTCCTTGAGGCCTCGATCATAAGAGAGCATTGTACTTACTTGCCCAGCCTTAACACATAGCACACTGCGCTCCACGGCTCTCCCGAGCCCCTGTGTCCAAGGGCCAGCTTGCATATTGTGGTGGTGTTGTGTTCAGGGCAGGCCGTAAATGTATTGCTCTGTAAAGTATTCAGACAGTTGTAACCACTACCAGGCTAGCTGCGGCCAACAGAGGACACACAGAGATGACTTAAAGGGGCTGGATTTATTGATTTCAGGCCATTTCCCCGTTCTTATTGAGAGGGCTTCAGAGCCCTATTGCACTGGTGGGCCTTGGAGTCCTCTAGACTGGTTAGTGTCATCTCGTTCAACACACATCTGACCTATGCACAGCGGGGTCGTGACCTCGCCAGGGATACTCATAGTTACAGGAAACATTGACGTCGACACACACTCACACACACATACACATACACACAAACATTCACTTACACACACACACACACACACACACACACACACACACACACACACACACACACACACACACACACACACACACACACACACGTTCACTTACACACACACACACACACACACACACACACACACACACACACACACACACACACACACACACACACACACACACACACACACACACACACACACGTTCACTTACACAGACACAGACATGCCACGCACACAGTGCACCAGCAGGAGTGGTGAACGCACAGGTCCCTGTGATCGGAGGAGTGATTTAGTGTGTTGTTCTGCTCCACAGAGCAGCACTGAGAGTGGAGTTAACAGACCAGGGCTAGACCCCTTGCACCCCAGCCATCTGACCCTGGCCCACACTGCCCTTACTCCTCTCTCTGTCTATTCTCTCTGTGTCTGTCTGTCGCTCACTGTCGGTCGGCCACTGTCTGTCTGTATTTTCTCTCTCTCTCTTTCTCTCTCTCTCTCTCTCTCTCTCTCTCTCTCTCTCTCTCTCTCTCTCTCTCTCTCTCTCTCTCTCTCTCTCTCTACCTCCTAACTTTGTTGACTTTCTCCTTTCTTCCTTCCCGCCTCTCTTCCCTCCTCTCCCCCCGTGTGTCCCCTCCCCTGAACCCAGTCATCCCCATACCCCACTTAACCTCCAGCCACCCCCCCCAACCCCTCCCTCCCTCCCCCAGCAGGTTGGCCAGGAATGTTAATGGAGCCTGTAGACGGGAACAGATTGGCAAAGGAGGTGACCAGAAGCCCCCCCCCCCCCCCCCCCCCCCCCCACACACACTTATTACATCCAACCCCCTCCCTTCTCCACCTCACCAAGTATCTCCCCAGCAGTGCCAGACCCTCTGGTCCGGAGAGAGTTATGGTCTCCTGGGTGAGGAGATCACTGTGCTCCCTGGTCTGCTCGGCCTCCCCCGGGTAATGTGAAACCAAGTGTGTCTTAAAGGCCCGGGATCTGTGACACCAGGCTGATACTGGGACGCATCTCATCTTTACTGCCCTGTCTCTCCCTTTAACTTTTAACGCTCCTCTCTCTGTCTCTGTCCCTATCTCTCTCCCTCTCTTTTTCTCTCTTGCTGTATCTCTCTTGTTCTCTCTTTCTCTCTATCTCTCCCTCTCTCTGAATCTTGACTCTCTGGCATCACTTTAATTCCTATGAATCTTCTTTTATCACTCTCTTGATCACTTCAATCCTAGACCGAAACCCATTTACCTCATAACCTCTGTATAAGCTGTGTTGTCCGTGCTCAACTCTACAGTACGCTTGGAAACTAATCTATGAAAACAGGCTCTTAGCCCGCGGTAGCCCTCCTCTAACCTCCGTGCTCCCTGCATCACCCACTCCCTCTCCCTCGTCCCCGCCACCAGCTCTCCCATTATCAGCAGCATCTGCACTCTGGGGCGGCATGCTGATGCCTCTCGCTTCTCTGGGACCTTCTTTGTATTTTCATAGGAGGAGTAATAACAAGTCCAAAAGTAGCACAGCCCCTCACCCAAAGGGTGTCATCATGTCATGAGTCATCAACACACTGTTGGACGTCTAGATTTGTCCATGAGATCAGCGAATAAAAGGGAGGAAACGAGACGTGGAGAGCCCGGCTAAATGTTCATTACTGGAATTAATAATGAAAACATTTCCCCTGGCCGTAATATGATCTGGTGTTTTGAAAGCTGCAGCTAATGTGTGTGTGCGTCCGTACCCACTGCTTAATCACCTTTCAAACTGAACAGCGGAGGGAGCATTTGTCTGCTGGGCCTGGGGGCAGTAGACCCACATCGCTGGGGCTGAGCTGAACACCCGTGGGGCCGGCCTGGCTCTGGGGCCTTGGACCTCTAGGCTTCCTGTCAGGGCCCGGGATGACTGTGTGTGTGTGTGTGTGTGTGTGTGTGTGTGCCTGTGAACAATAAATTCTTATAAATAATAATAATAATGTGACTCTTAAAAAATATCTTAAACTATAAAATAAAAGGTTTACTGTCCTAAGTAGTCACATTGAAAAGTTATGCCTTTTTTTATTTATTTATTTTTGGTAGTTTTAATGGCATCTATTTACAATATTGTTTTTCTATTCAGTTTTGTAAAATGCTATTTTTATTCTAGAGAAAAAGAGGTGTAGGCTACTACACGCACAATTTATCGATTGGCAAGGGTACTAGTCAGGATTGTCATGTACCGTAATTGATTGCAGTTATTACACATCCCATTTACCAATCCATAATTCCTAGAAACAAAAGTTTGTCGGAATGGAATCAAAATACTTCCTGAGCTAAATATGGTTCCTTGGAAAATATGGAGGAATTTCAGTTAATTACATTCTTAGATACTTAGGAATATAGGAATAGGAAACCTTTCTAGAAAACCTCTGAAGAATAGTCTAACGAGAATTATCCTTAAAATGGTGTGTGAATTGGACCCCAGATCTGCAGGCTGTCTGGTCTGAGTCTGAGCTGGAGCTGAGCTCAACGGCTTGCAGCAGGGAAGTAGTTAGGAGTCATTAGCGTGGCAGGCTGTCTCCCTGGAGAGGAGCAGTCGGGGGGCGTTCAGAGGAAGAGAGAGTGTTGGAAGAGCACATGTACTGGTATGGCAAAGGGAGAGCTGGAGCGGAGAGAAGCGTTCTGCATACAGTAGCCCGGTGAAATATTCATAGTCGTCTTGAGGAGTGAATGGCAGTGTTATCCAATGACCCTGACATATGTTACTTTATAGTGAGCGTAGGCTTATCTACCCCAGGGTTATAACAGTCATAACGACCTGTGTAATGTGTTCGACACGGTGGTGATATGAATAAATATATATAGTTATATACATTTATAGATAAACGACACACATCTTGAATTTCACGTGGGTGTCTCACTCAATCAATGTCATGTTAAATAATTGAGCGAAGAACATGCAATAACATCAGAGTTGTTTTGATTCGAGTGGACACGTGTGTTGGAGTTTGCATGTGTGTGTATATGCATTTGTGTGTTTGTCCGGATGCGTGTGTGTGCCTGTCACTTGTGTGTGTGTGTGTGTGTGTGCACGTGTGTGTTGAGCAAGCCAGCGGAGGTCGTGGGGGAGAGGAGGTTGACAGCTAGCAGGAGGAGAGGCCTGGCTGACTGACGTACGGATGAGTCTGGTCTGTCTTAACATGTCACTCTGCGGAGGCCTGGGTTTGCTGGACACTGCCGAGATCCCCTGGCCAGGTGCAGACACTAAATCCAGCCAGCTCCTCCACACAGGGAGATAAATGACACTTTATCTCCATGTGTGGCTCTCTGCATGTGGAAGGGCCTGAGCACCAACAGAGGGTGGCCCCTGGTGATATTAGAGACAACGCTTCTAAAGCTGTGTTATTATTATCTAATATATACTTTTACATGTCTGGCGGGGGCCGATTGTTATTATTTGATGAAGTCCACGGAGATCAACCGCTTGTTTTTCAGATTCTTTGGAAGAATGCATTGTGGCTTTTATATTTCATGATTCACCAGCGTAAGTGGACTTGCAAGAATTTAATTACCGTTTTGACCGTGACTTGACCCCCGCCCTGGTCAGAGTGAGCCTGGAGCATCCAACAAGTTGGAAATATGGCATCCTTTGAGCATAAGTTATAGGATTCATTTTCTTTAGCCCTATGATATCAACACATTGATCTAATTCCCTTTATTTCCTCCTCTGATTAATCACCATATTTTCTGACTGGGCCATTGTCCTCTCGTTGCACTTTGCATATTTCTCTCATCCCATCACGATGCTGCTTGTTGCAAATCATTAGAAGCCAGAACCATAAGCCTTTTATCTGCTGAGGCGAGCGCTCAAACACACATTTGTTGTGGTAAAATCTTGGGAGACAAAATAGCCCACTCCCAAACACAATTTTCCTGGGTGTGTGTGTGCAGGCAAACGAAGTGGCAGCCACGGGCGTTCAAAGATGCGCGTACACGTTCTCGCGCGTGCACATTTCCATGTCTCTGTTGCTGGCCTGCCTGAGTTTCCTCCAACCGAGCTGGATTTATGGTCGCCGTTCGTTAAGTGCCTGGCAGTAAACGCAATGGGAGAGCCTTATTGGAAGAGGGAAATAATCATACATTGTCATTTTTTAAAAGGGTGGTCTCATCCCGCTAGTTTTAGCGTCTTTTCCCCTTCGGCTTGTCTGTGACATAGCTCCCAGAGGTCCCAACGGAAACCAATAAGCCGGAGCTAATCTGTAATCCGTGCAAGGGTCCACACTTCTCGACCCCCTCTGCCACTTCCACAGTGTCAAGGGTGGATTTTCAGCACCGCTACCTCTTTGCCCCCCCCCCTCCTATTCCCGCGGCCCGGCCCAGTCAGGCAGTCGCCATGTCAGCTCGATCTGCCCACTCTGTCAGTCCAGTTTAGGGAGGCCCTTTAATGCGTGTCGATTAAGGCGTCAGAGGTCACGCCGCCCAGCCGCTCCAAACCTCAGTGGGGGGTGCGGGGGGGGGGTGTCCCGGAGACCGTGTGATAAGAGGCGGACAGAAGGGAGGGAGGGAGGGAAGGAGGGAGGGAGGGAGGGCCGCTCCACAGCAGACCTTTTCAGACGTCACATGGTGGAGTCACAACCCCGCCGGATCGGATCGCTACGCAGACACACGCACGCACACAAACACAGATGCGGCGTGTCCCAGTGACGAGCTGTAACATCGGGTCCTTGGTGTTCATGATACGAGCAAGATAAGCAATTTCGACTGAAATGAAACCACGCCGTCCCGCTACACTCACGTCCTCACGATACTGAGCGCTCCCCCTGAGGAAGCCCAGAGCAGGGCCCCAAGCGGCTCGCGTTCTAACCCCCTAACCTTTCTCCACTGGGTCATTCCGGCTCCCTGCGGTGCCGACATTAGTGTTCACACCTCTGCTATCAGCCACCACCCGTCCTCCTCTGCTGATAGTACCCTCCAAGGGGGCTTCCTTTCAGGGCCACAGCCAGCCCGAGACGTGCCTCAGAAGCTGGGGCCTGACCACTGCAGACAACACTGATGATTCATTTTTCTTCATCGACACATGTTTATATTTGAATCAGTCTATTTGAATACATTCTCGGCAACCTTGCAACTGGAGCATGTAGGACTTCACCTCTAACTATCATAATGTGCTGTTGTCTCTCCCTCCTACTGTGCCCTGCCCTGATAACCTAGTTGTAATCTCTGACTCTCTGGCTGAGCGGTGCTGGTTCAAGAGTTGAAAAGGAAGAGCCTTATCACGGCCTCCATGGGGTCCTAGGGGCTGGCCCCACAGTAGGGGGCGAGGAGGGGGAGAGCGAGGGCCTCAGAGGGCCCAACCGGAGAGCCGCCGGCAGGGTGCGGGGGCAGTTCAGAGGGTCCCCGTGGAACCCCCTGCCTCTCCCCTGGGTGTGAACACGGGGCGTCCCTCCTGAAGGAGGGGAAGTCTGTCCGAGCAGCGGGGGGCTGGAGACGGCCGTCAGACGGAGAGACAAACAAGGGCCTGCGTCCCCCCGCCATCGGCTGATTGGGGCTGCGGGTGACGGAACACAGCAACAAACAGCTTCTGTTTGTGTAAAGGAGTAAAGATGAGATATCACAGAGGTGATAAGTGGTCAATGGGTCACCGGTTCAGGGTTCGAGATTATTCTCGGTTTAAGGCTCAGAATTAAGGGTCCTAATTAAAAGTATCAAACAAATAAATAGTATATTCGTTTTCAGTTTGGCAGTGCATAGCTTATAGTTTATTGAGAAATCAGTCGATAAATCATTTCAAATGTCCTGATTTCAGAGATTGTAGAGACATGCACTTTCACGTAAAAAAATCGTGCACTTTTACAATTTATACCTTGTTTCTTAAGTAAGAAAAAGATGACTTATATTTTTACAGTTTAATATCTTTGGAAGCCCCTTATTTCTGGCTCCCCTGCGTCCTGCATGGCATGGCAGAGGGGGGGAGGCAGCAGGCCTCCAGCTGGGATGTCCTCACTCAGGGAGGACTCTTATGGTGTGTTCATTAGCTGGCCTATAATGCTCCAGCCTGCGCTGACTCAAAGAGAGGGAGCGAGAGGGGCAGCAGCTTAGTAAATCACCACCGGCCTGTGCTGCTAGGTGGGTGTCTCTGCAGCGCAGGCCAGAGGTGTGACCGCGGCACCGCAGGCCTCCCTGATGATCTCTCTGCGGCACACCGCTGCCTCCGGTGGTGACCTGCTGGATACAACGCAGCCCGTAAATCCTCCCAATACACAGTCACGCTCAGCGCCGATCTAAATGCACGCTGTCCACCCTTGTTTTGTGCAGAGAACGTGCTTAAGGGGAACAGTTTACTCCAAAAGACTGAACGATTTTGTGAAACGTTTTTTTTTATTTTAAGTCACAAAACATTTAATGTACAAACATTAAATGTCCCACCCCCTTGAACATGTGCCACTGACTGAAAATGTGCACACAATAAAATAATCAAAGAGAGAAACAAATAAATGACATGAATATTTATTTATTTTATGTCTTTTTTTATTTGACCTGTTTATCAGTGCAGATGAGTGTCTGGTCCTTCGGGGCCAGAGAAAGAGAGACTGCAGACTGGGGAATGTTGACTAACGTAGGAACCCTCACAGGGCGAGCCACCGCAGAGCCGCAGCACGGCTCTTTATGGACACTGGGAGTTCGGGCTTGAAAGGGAGTCTTAATAAACACCATTTGAGAGTTTTAGAAAAAGAGTGCTTCGGCATCACGGCTGTTTGCGGTCCACGGTTTAATGTGTGTGAGTAATTACTTGCAGCTTTTGAAGTGAGCGCACAAATAGTGTCGCAGAAAAACACACACATACACTCGGGACAGAGAGACGTCACTGTTGCATCTGTGGGTTTGATGATGCGAGCTTCATACGACAGGCATGCTCGTATTTTACTTCGGCTGTTTCCCCAGATTCCCCAGACATGCCATGGTTCCATATATATCGGTCTTTGAACGTACTGGGCATGATTCCGGAACGCTGCTGTGTTCAGAGGCGTGGTCTGGATCCACGGGCATGTGACAGGTTGACCCTGCGGTGCCGCGTGGCGTGCAGTGTAGTGCAGTGCAGTGTTGTGTGTGATGGCTCTGGTCTGCGATGGCTGCGGTCTGGTAGCGAGCACAGTGGTAACGCTTGGCTGAAGGGGAGCCTCTGCCCTGCCACACACTGACTGCTCCTCGCTGGGCGGCTGGGATGTTTTCCCCGGCGCTGTGGTTCGGCTCGTCCCAGATAGCCAATAAGAAGAGACGGTGATCGATGAGTGGACTGTGTGGCTGTGAGCGATAGTTGGATTTGTATTCTCGGGGTGTCGTAAGGATGTGTTGTTCCACACAGAACAATACGCAGGCACACATCTGGTCTGACACACACACACACACACACACACACACACACACACACACACACACACACACACACACACACACACACACACACACACACACACACACACACACACACACACAGAGAGCAGCGGACGTAAAAAGTGAGGAGATGCTGTCTATCAGGGTCATTTTAGTTAACTACTACTTTATTATGCTGTGTTGAAGTGTGTCGAATCAAATCAATTCTGAAAATGAGTTGTGTATCATTGTTTTTATTGTGTGTTATTGTTATCTACACAGAATACGCAGAACCACAGAACAAAACAGAAAAACCGTAAAATGATGTTGGCAACCTGCAGTTTGTCAGTCTTAAACAAATACAAATGAAAGTGACAATAGACGAAGACTCAACTGACAAACAAACAACAAGCCCAGTGGGTGGCTGGGTGGGAGAGAGAGAGAGCGAAGGAGATGGTGGAGAGAGAGAAAGAAAGAGAGATGAGCAAGCAATAGCACAGCTCATTTATCTTGCAGAGTGAGTGTTTACGGGCAGCCAGCTCACTGTAACGGCAACATCTCCAGGCCTGTTTAAAGAGTGGGTCACCAGGAAGCCCCCCCTGGGACCTGTGGTCTGACGCCAACCACTTTCTGAGAGGCCGGAGGAGTGCATTTTTGTGTGTGTGTGTTAGTGTGTGTGTGCGCCTGTCTACGTGTGTTTGTGTTTCTATTTGTGTGCACACAGCTGTGTGTCTTTCGTGGGGCTGTGCAGAAAAAAATGCCAAAATGTTGGCAGACAATCTTTAATATTTAGTTCAGCAATAAAAGATGGAGATTAGAATGTTTGCTTACTGGTTCCGTTAAACTGCATCGGAGAGGAGAAAGGTCGGGGCTGTCACCGCCGCAGTGTTTGAAGGGGATGACGTCTGGATCCATGGTGAACTCAGGGACCAACAAGGCCAGTGTTGGGTGGTCTTGAAAAAGGACTTTCCTTGTTTAAGCAGCAGCGTTTGTTTGACAAAGAGAGACCTTAATCTTTTCTGTTATTTCCTGCTCTTTCTACATAGTGTGTGTGTGTGTGTGTGTGTGTGTGTGTGTGTGTGTGTGTGTGTGTGTGTGTGTGTGTGTGTGTGTGTGTGTGTGTGTGTGTGTGTGTGTGTGTGTGTGTGTGTCCAACCATCCCCACGTATTGTCAGACACTCCCCCGCTTCCTTTTTTCCCTCTCATTTTCCCTCTCCTTACTTTTCCGCTAGTTTCTCCTCCACACCCTGTCTCACCTTCTCTCCCCTCTCTAGTTGCCTCCCCCTCTCTATTTGCAGTTTATTAATGAGGCAGTCTCCCTGACCTTTGCCAGGTCCTTGTGACATCACTGCCCCCTTGTGGTTTGCTCCTTGCAATCTTGGGGGGCCCGCCCACATGAACCCACTTCTGTCCAAACGTAGCACTCTGGACCATGCTCTCCATTGGCTTATAACCCAAAATGTTTCCTATACAGTGATATTCCCCTAGTTGGGTCTTTCCCCTCAAAACGCTGGTTAAGGTGTGGTCAATTCACACTGGTAAGGTGAAATTAGTGGTAAGAAAGTCTTGCCAAACCAAATTCCTGGCTTGGCAGGAAATCCCTAGCAAGATTGTTCAGTTGGCAATATCTGATCTTATTTATCGACGGTTATTCACCTCAACCGCTTTCCATTTAGCCTACATCGAAGCGTAACATAAGCCAATATAAAAACTGGCATTACAATTGGTTTGTTGTCTTTATCACTGTCTTGGGTAATGGTTACAAGAGCTGCAAAGACTGCATCAGGTTGAATAGTTGTAGAGCTGGAGGTAATGCTTGTTGAATTGCCTCCGTTATTCCTTCTCAGAAGCCAAATTTATAGCCTGCTGAGAGACGTAGCTCTGATTAGAATGATAAGGACACGGAACGTCACAAATAGGAAAAAACGAAAGATCTTATAGCTAACACAATTGTGGCAGAAGTACTATTTGAAAGTTATCTTTATTTATTATCTATGTGTGTCCATCAATACTGACTTGTATATGTGCCGCATTGCAAGAGGCATGCGGCAATGCTGAGCTCCCTCGGCTCCTACAAATAAATATTTGGCGATGACAATATGGGAGATATGTTAAACACAGGGAGGGTAATTTCCCAGTTAAATAAACCACAGGCCCTCTGTTGATGAGCGGAGCCCCAATGTGTCAGAAGGGAAGGGGGGAGATAAGGGGGAGGAGGGATGAAAAGAAGGGAAGTGATAGAGAGATGGGGAGAAGGGGGGAGAGATGGAGAGAGAAGGGAGGCGTGGGGAGAGAAGGGGGGAAAGATGGAGAGAGAAGGGAGAGATGAAAACAAGGGGGAGAGAAGTGTGGAGAGAGAAGGGAAAGATTTAGAGAGAAGGGAGAGATGGAGTGAGAAGGGAGAGATGGCGAGAAGGGGAGAAAGATGGCGAGAAGGGGAGAGAGATAGCGAGAAGGGGTCTACACTGTTCCTCTCAAGCTGCTCCGTAACAAACCACTTTAATATCATAATAAGCTAAATTGTTCTTTCTTACATGGAGTCAATAGCGCTATAAAAGGCCAATTGTGCCCCCAGTCTTAGCAATATTATGACCCCCAATATTGATAATGGGTTGTTTTGTTTATTCTGGCGGCAACTATGATATACTCAATAATAATATGATATGATCAAGCCGATCAGGGCTTTTTAAATTGAAGCGCAAGCTATGCTTTGGTGTCCCATTTCAGCCGCATTGTATCTGTGACGATAGAGCTAACGTTACACCTAGTGTAGCCGCGGGAATGCTTTTTTGCTTTTTTCATTAGTTATTTTTAAAGTGTATAATTCATTGTCGGTATTCATTACCCTGGACATGCGGTGAACATAGAGGGACGTTGAGGTGAACAGTGGGGTGTGGTCCGGTCGTGGGTGTTGTCCATGTCCACACATGTAAACGCAGGTGTGACTTTCTGAACTCCAAACACCCTCGTACAACAGCCCTCCTACTTTGTTTTATTAGATTCTCTGAGATTAGGGTACTATTGAAACGGTGTCCTTTTTCCCCGTAAATAATTTTCTCATCAAACAAGGTTCCATTTGTCTGTCGCATTCAGTTAATTTCATTAGTTACTCCCATAAACTGAACTGTTTTTCCGTGCCTCGAATGTGTTCGCTGTCCTGGTTTCCGCTTATCAAGTTCTAGTATCTTGTAGCATCGAGTGTGGCCTGGCATGAATCTTGGTATGATCCTCATGGAAGTGCAACTCCACAAAGTAATTATATTTAGAAATGTCCCCCCATAAATATCACACTGACAATAATCACAATCTGGGATCTGTGCGAGGAGTTCAAAGGGAGCGTCTGAAAATTGCAACAGTATTTTATATCTCTCCGCACCAGACCTGCCATGGCTGTCTGTGCTTTTCCATTTAACTTTGTGGACTTTGTTTTCTCTGCGAGTGTAAATTAAATCTTGCCGTTTTTTTGCAAAGATGTGTGAGACTCCAGACTTTGGGGGGCAAGTACTTCTCGAGAGCCAACAGTACACAGGGAGGACAAGGTATCCACATTGTCCTCCCAGTGTACTCTTGGCCCTTGAGAAGTACTTGAGTAGGCGTCACTTTGCTGAGGTATGACACATCGGTTGGGGTTAAAGTCACATTATTGTCGTTATAATAATGTAATAGTGTTTTGCCAAGGTCTCCCTGGCAAATTATTTTCCTAATTCAAAATTGGAGGACAGATGTGTGTGTGTGCGCATGTCTGTGTGTGTGCGCATGTCTGTGTGTGTGCGCATGTCTGTGTGTGTGTATGTATGCATGTGCGTTTGTGCTTGTGTGTATGTGTGTGTTCAGCCTCTGCCTACACACAGTACTGCAGCCCATGTCAACCGACCAACTAATGCAAAAAGACATTGGACAAGCCAAAAAAAAAACTGCTTTAGGAGCAAGCGTTTGGGAGGGTGTTTCTGGCTTGGTGCCTGAGATGTAATCGGTGATATTAAGGAGTTCTGTGCTATAAAAAAAACGCGGTTGGTAACGGGTTGAACCATAAGCCCCCACCACCACCACCCCCGCCCCACCTCCCCATCACTGTGTGTCAGAGTTGAGGCTGAGGCTGAGTGTAGGAGGGGGGATGGTGGAGAGATGACGACCCAACCACAGCCAGGGCAGAGGTTTGGTTCAGCACAGAATGAGTGGGTGGAATGGTCAGTGGAATGGTGGGTGGAACGTGCCATGATGCATCCCAGTTACCAGCAGCAACCACGGCATTATTATGTGACTTAGTCACCACCATGGTGTTATTACACATGACAGATTATTATATATATTATATGGGGTGAAGATTTCTAATGGGATAAGACATTGACACACGTGTCCACCCTTAGGCGGGTCAGAGTTGGAACCAGCGCTGTTAATGGGCTTGTCCAGCTGTTTTCAATGTGTAACTCAGTTTATCCGAAGGCTTATTAACTAATTGGTTTTAGCAAAGTGGCATGCTAGCAATTTCAATGTCAAATTGGTAATTACTGGGCGAAGTAAACATTTAAACACGTTTATAGAACAAGGTTCCAAAAAAATAACTATCGGAATAGCTGACTGCTGCGCTGGATCGCTGCTGCAGCAGGTTCCTACCGGTGGAACCGGGCCGACTTCACGGACACGCACCGCTGCTCTGCAGAGGTGGGTGCTGCTGGGTCAAGGGTAGCGCTGTGGCTGGAAATGTGTCAGATGGCACCGCAGTACTTTCACCCTGCCGTCCGGCCAAAGACCCATGTCCAGGTTTATTTGGACAGCAATCGCACTTAACTTTGTGTGTGAGTGTGGGTTTATTGTTGAGCCGCGGTTCGTCGCTGTGGTTCTTATTTCATGGCTTGTCTGATAGCATCCAAGGAAAATAAACCCACACCTGAGCTGGGTTTATAGGTCCCCTTACGTCAGGCCCATTATCCACACAGCCCAACGCTTTTATTCCACTGCATTCTTTGTGGTGTGTGTGTGTGTGTGTGTGTGTGTGTGTGTGTGTGTGTGTGTGTGTGTGTGTGTGTGTGTGTGTGTGTGTGTGTGTGTGTGTGTGTGTGTGTGTGTGTGTGTGTGTGTGTGTGTGTTCATTTCTTCATTAGTATTTGTTAACATGCAATTTAACACATTCCAGTGAAGTTAAGCTTCTAGTGTCTGAGTTTTGTAGGACTGCTCTAGTACCTGTTGTTATTTTACCACTAGCACACAGGTGTTTTTGATAACTTACTTTACCCCACTGGCATTACTTGGGTGCTTCCAGTGGGGGCAAACCAGGAACAAGCCTGCACGATGGAGTAGACCCACGGAGCAATGCTCCTGTCAGGCAGGGGAACGAGACGACAAGGGGTGACTTCACCTCTGGTGCTGTTTTAGTCATCTCTAGCTTTATGGAACGTCTCTGTAGAACAGTCGAGTTGAAATATTGAACTATAAATCTGGTTTTGCTTGGAAATATCCATTAATGTGCAGACCTGGTATTATGCCACTGATATTGGTCACATGCAACCCTTTGTGTGCAACTACCTCTAGAATTGTACAAATGAACTGTAAAATACGTGGGTTTGTGGGAAACCTCTTAGGTTTTCACTGTCTCTTGGCTTCCCCTCGGGTTGCATGCCTGCATGCTTGTGTGTGTGTGATTTTCATTGTATCGCATTAGGGATTTGACATCATGCGGTTAAAGGTCCCCTGTCTCAGATGCACTGCTTCGACACAGCTCACTATTTTGCAACTCAATCTCCTCTGTTATCCAGGATCGTTCCCTGAGGTGCTGACCCCACATTAACCACAAGATGAGCTGGAGCCGGGCTCTCGTAATGTTAGCACTGCTCCTCGGGGCCCTCGTTGACCATCCCTTTGGAAAGGAGCAATCAGCTCGCTTTTCTCCTCTGCTGCCCGTTATCTGGTCTTCATTAGTCATCTGCACCTAGCCTTTTGCTCATAGAAATCCCCCCGAAATATAGTCCATTCAGGACCATTATAGCCCCATTCCCTGATGGAGGAAATCAATATAACATGCCCGTAGGTTAAGGTCTGCAGCTCAAAACGTTTTGGATACGTACGCAGATATAACACCCATTCGGATACACTATTCCATTTAAAGGCCTGAAAGTGTATCATTTATGGATATATAGCCAAAGGATTGGATGCCTCATCTTTGACTTGATATGTTGCTGATATGAAAGTGATTGCTGCCATTTGTTGAAACTCCAAAAAGCAATTTAATGCAGCGAAAGCGGCTCAGAACCCAAGTTCCTAAAATAAGCCGTGGTTCTCCCTGAACGCTTTGAAAAGCATCTGTGTTTAAAGTAACTGTGATGGATAAACCAGGTACAATTTTTCAGGAAAAGAGCTGTCCGGTCCCATTTGGTCGGCTCTCTGCATCCACTCCCGAGCCAGGATATTGAGGGCCATACAGGACTGGTTCGGCTGTCCTTCTCATCTCACTTGACATGCACATGTGCTTCTAAAGGCCTTAGGTGTTGATCCAGAGGCCACGTTTGGCCCTCGGCACATAGTTGATGGATATCCCTGAAACTTGTCCTAGGGTGGAGTCGTGGAGGCAGACAGTATGTTGGAGGAAGAAAAGCAGTATATCACAAATCTGATTCTCTGCTTGTCTTGAGCTCATTTTGCACGCACATTTGGAGCAGAATATGAAGGATGAATCAAAGAAAAGAAGAACAAGGCAGAAGAGTAATTTATGATAGCCTTTGTCTGCTTGTATCTGGCATGTCCTTCCCTCCTCCTCTCCCTCCTCCTCTTCATCTTCCTTCTCCTCCTCCTCCTCCTTTTCTTCCTTCTGTTCTTCTTCCTCCTTTTCTTTCTCCTCATTCTCCTACTAAAGAATGTTATCAAACAAATCTCCCTAATGTCTTCCAATGCGTCAAACTCTTCATCTTCCTCCCCATCTTCCTCCTCCTCCTCCCCATGCCTGTGATGCATACCTTGGCTGTGGAGTGGAGGACAGTAGGCTGTGCTTGCTTGTTGAGCGACTGGGTCCGAGGATGAAGGCAGATAGTGGTGTTCCAGGAGTGGAAGGTCTTTGATGTGGGCCGCTGTGTTGTTTACCATTGCTCTGGGGCTCAAGGAGTGAGCGCGTCCCCCCTCGGCCACAGCTGCAAGGCGGGAAGCCAGGGGAGGAAGACTAGCAGGTGCTATACTGGAACCAGACCTGTGCTGTGGTGGAATTTGTTGAGCACACAAGCAAAAGACCCACACCCATCCACACGCACACATGCTATGTAGATGCATAAATGAACGAGAACACACATACGTTACACAACCTCTCAAATGGGTGACAACTGACGGACGGATGGACATCCACATGCTGGTTAATAACAGTTGTTTTGTCTTTTACACCCAAAGAAACTCCCTACTGTGCAGAGGAGGACAGCGGTTGCTGTCGGGGCTATCACCAGCTCCTTACACAGCTGAGATTGTGTGTGTGTGTATGGTGTGTGTATTTGTCTATGTGTGTGTGTGTGTGTATGTGTGTGTAGGCGTGTAGACATAACTGCAGGGATGAAAGCCTCTGAAAGGGGGGAGTGAGGGGTAAGTGTGTCGGGCCAGGGCAGAGGAGGTAACGATGTGGGGAGGTGCGATGAGATAGTGTGCTTTAGGGCCTTAGCTACGCAGTAATTAGGCCTGGAGGGAAACGCTTGTCCAAGTAAACCTTCCAGATGGATGGACCGGGGCGGGGATGCCAGCCTACGTTCCTCCCAGAATTTATTATTCTTGCTGAAGCGGTTTGGTGCTTCAGCTGCTTGGATGAAGACAAATGTGGGTTTAAAATTTCCACCTCTACTGTTGGCGAAGGGGGAACACACCTCTCCATAAGCAGCCCTTAACCTAATCCCTCTGTTACATGGTCATATGGCTCTCGCTGTCTCACTCTCTCTCCCTGACTCTCTGTCTCTCGCTCCCCTCTCTCTCTCTCGCTCTGCCCCGCTCCCTGGCCCTGGACGGCTCATTAACCCCAGGTGTAATTATTTTTGTTGCAGTCTCATATTGCTGACTTTTCAACTCGGGGGTTCCTCAATCAGGATTAACCAAAACCGCAAGGAATCACAATTTACAGCCCATTTCTTACAGCAGCCCTTGTTGCCTCCGATTTCAGTCACATTTAAGAAGTTTATTTTCCTAACGCATTTTTTTCTCGGCCCTTCCACCTTGGGAAAACATACCAGACCACGGATGATCTGCTGGTTTGTACCGAGTCGCTCGCTCTCAAAGCACAATGTGGCCTTCTGTACAGGAGCTGTTGCTAAAGGTCTTGATCGTGCAGCTGGTAGCAACGTCATCAAGAGAAACGCCTTCGCACATTTGTTACCTCCACTGCTGCGGAAGGACTGAGTTGGAGAGAGTGGCAGCCTTGGGATGAAAGACTGTGTGTTTAACAAGGTTTTAACCTGCTGAACATTCAGTGGCAGTGTTGCCAACGTATTCCTATGGAGTTCAGCGTTGAAGCCCAACCTAGTATTGACCTAACCTGGGAATTGCTCCCCCTGCTCAGGTTCTCCATCTTGGTGCTGCGCTCAAAGTCAGACAATGTCAACTTTGACCGATTAGGGGCGTCCCGTTGGCTCACCGGGTAGAGAGCGTGCCATTAAGGCTCAGTCCTTAACGCAGTAACCCTAACCCTAACCCTAACCCAGGTTCAATTCATGCCTGTGGTCCTTTGCTGCATGTCCTCCCCTCTCTCTCCCATACCTTCCTGTCTAACTCGCCGGATCTTTAAAGCATAAATAAAAAGCATAAAAATGCGTAAATGTAAATATCACGGAAGTGTCATCCAACTCCTGATGCTACTGCAAGATGAAGCAGTATCAGTCACTACAGACTCCTAATATCATAATTAATATGTTTGCAAATTGCCATATTGTTGTGATATATTAAACCTGGAAAGAGTGTTAGGCACGTATTTCATTATGGCATAAATGTATGTGTGTGTGTGTGTGTGTGTGTGTCTGTGTGTCTGTGAATACGCTTTTGTGTAAATGAGTGAGTGTGTGTCTGCAGCAGCAGTAGTACACTATCATTGCTTTGAGTGGCCCTTTGGGGGTCTAGAGGTCCCACTCACCATGTGTGGTTTGACCTCCCCGCACACACACACAAGCACCACACGCTCACCCAAACAACCCCCAGCGCGGCTACTCAAATAAACAGGCTGTAAACACAGGCCGCACGCGTGTTGAGAGAGGATGAGAGGAGATGGAAGATGAAAGAACAGACACTAGAGGAGGGCTTCCACTGTGTCTCGCACACACACACACACACACACACACACACACACACACACACACACACACACACACACACACACACACACACACACACACACACACACACACACACACACACACACACACACACACACACCTCTGATTCACACTGAAATTTCAGGAACCGTTCTCATAAAACTGTTGGAGGCCGACTATATCACCAGCTCTCTTGTCGATCTCTCACACACACACATACAGAGTAGCCAGACTAGAGTTAGAGAATGTGTAAACATGTCACGGACGGCCCTCCGCTGCTACTACTTGGTTGCACAGCTGCTGTCCAGACCCCTCTCCTCCGGCCATCATAGGTGCGTGAGGTGGAACGCGTGGGCGTGCACGGCAGGCTCATCATTTGGCTGAAGGAAGCATGGTTCTGCAGTGACTGATGGGAGTGGGTTTGGATAAAAGCAGGGTTTTGTGAAAAAAGCCACATAAGTTTACCTTATGAGATGTGGAAGCCGCGGGGTTGGTTTAATGACATGGTTAGCGTTGCACTGCGGTATTTCCCTGTCAGGTTAATATATGAGGAGCCTACGTGCAGTGTGGGTTGGAAAGCACACACCGGGGCTCTCGGGCCACATTCTTGGGCTGTGTTGAGGTTTAGGTAATGCTACTACACAGATTACTGACCAACTATGGTTCAGACAAGGAAATTTCCTACCGCTTGCAGCACATGTTAGCAATGACAGCAGCCGAGCACTGTGCCATTTCATTGTCATAATGAACCCCCTCCAAAATAAAGTTTAAAATACCTCCTGTTGAAAGATTCTTGTTTTGAAGATCATGTCTGCTGTGAGAAACCTCTGGACTCAAAAGCGATTTCATTTCAAAATGGCTCCTGAACAAACCCATTTTTATTTCCTAAAATGGTGTGGGCTGTTCGTTTTAACTCGGTTTGAACACAGACTCGTCCATTTCTCTGAGGAGTTCACGAGTCTAGACAGAGAAATTGAAACTGTGATTTCCAGGGGTATTCTGTGCTGACCAACAATGAAGCCAAGTTTGTGTCCCTCTGCCCTAAATCCCGTCACCATTATCTCCCTTAGGGGTAAAGGTGGATTGCTGGTTATTCCAACTGCCAGCAGTCTATCAACATTTCATAGACAAGGGGTATCTTGCTGAACTATTAAGTCTGCCAGTCTACGTGTGTCTGTTTGTCTGTGTGTGTGTGTGTGTGTGTGTGTGTGAACGTATTATTTTTCAGCGAACTCACACCGACAGGAAGATAAGTTGAGGCCCCTAGCAGGTTGTGTGGTCAGTTCCCCTAATTAGTCTCACACATCAGGCTTCAGATTAATGTATCTGTATAATGTATAAATGAATCTGGCTGAACGCGGCATTTCATTTCTTTTGTTTCAGAATAGTTTCAACTAATCATTTTACTGGAGGCGGGGATCCTTAAGCATACAGCAGTAATCTGTCAAGTAATCTGTCAGATAAAATGTCTGTAAATCAATTCTGTAGACTGGCTACTGTTGAAAAACACCTTTTCAAAAGCTTTATCCAAACTTGCAAATGAGGTTTCTTCGGTAGCATATATGTATCATAAAACAGGCTCAAGGCGGTTTTTACGTTTCCGGCCATTCTCTGTGCCCCAGACGTTAATTTCAATAGAGCTTGTACATCACAATGTCACATCGCAATGACCGCCTCCATTATGGAAGCATGGGGGCATGGAATGTTGGAATGTTACTTATTGTGTGGGTTGTAATGTTTTTTTGGTCATTGTTTGGTAATTTATTTTGAAATAAGTTTTCCTTATACAGAGGCATAGTCGCGTTTAAATTTGCCACAGCGTTTCTCATTTGAGATGTGGCTAAACAACGTTATCGTAGCCTAGGTTGCAGTATATTTATGTTGTTTCAGGATTTTACTGTACTTAAACACTTGAGTCCTCTAAAAATGAGTTTAGTCAACAATAAATCCCATGAGGCATGCTGATGTCAATGCCCTATACTCTCGCCTACCTCTAATACCTTTTCTGAGTCCTTTTCTCCAAGTCTCTCCTCTCCTCTTATCCAATTTTCTACTCTTCTCTCTGAAACCTGCCCCCCTCTTCCTGATGTTGTTCTGCATTGAGCCAACCCAAGCAGTATTTGCAACATGTTTAACTGATGTGTTCGTGCCATGGTTACCTACTAGGGCAGATGTTAGTGGTTTGAGCTGCAGGTGGTTTTGTGTGTGTGTACGTGTGCACGTGTTGGATGGTTTGATAGCGTGCACTTTTTGTGCACATGCCTGTAACATAATGTAGTGTGTTTGCCATTCGCTTGAACAAAACAAAGATCTGTGGGGTAAACACTCCCAGCTTATCATCAATGTGTGTGTGTTTGTGTTTAGATAGGAGTGACACACTTTGACCGAGAGATACACGCACACACTCTGTCTTTACTCAGTCAGTGAGGAGTTATCAAATCTCAGCCTCACTCGTCACTCACTAATAACAGCTTGCCTACATCAGGCAAAATCCCAATCTCAAGCCTCAGGTCAAACACACACACACACACACACACACACACACACACACACACACACACACACACACACACACACACACACACACACACACACGTACACACGTACACATGTGTGCAAGCACACACACATGCACATAAATCACACATACACACTCACATGCACACGCATACATTCAAACTCCCTCACACACACCCACGCATATATGCACACGCGCTCACATGCATGTTCTTGGCAAGGCGGCACCTCTTATCAGTCACCTGGAGCCGGGGTAGACAACATTTGTAATGTCTAATTAACAGGAGGACATTTCAAACATGCTGATATCTGCACCTAACTATGCATAGCAAACAAGGCCTTTAGGGGTTTCAAATATACTTTCCTAGCCCACCTTGAATTCAGAGCGTGTTATCCTCCACTCCCCTGATGTTTAGTATTTTTCTATTGAGCTCTTTCATCTGAGTATTGGCACCGTATCTACCTTCCACCGGGATATCTGGCCCATCGCAACTCATGTTCCCGTGATGCTATGCAAGGTTGTTCCATAACTCCTACCACCCCCTCCATCCTCTCTGTTCTCTCTCTCTGGCAGTCTCTCAGTCCTTCTATCTAGAGTGTCCCTCCATCGCAGCTGAAACATCAGCTCATCCTGAAACTATTACACCAAATTGCTAAATGGCTGAAATGTGCAACCACTCAGGGCCATGTCCTTAAGAGGAGTAATCTTCAGTCTACCGTGGCGGGGAGGAACGGGAGGAGGTGGCAGAGAAGGAGAGATAGAGAAAATACTGGGCAGTCAGAGCGACGGGGAATTGAATAATATATGTAATTTCCTTTCAGCATCTCCTACAAATATTCAGTTCATAGCAATGTCAGCAGCCAAAACAGGCTCCGATGACACATGACTCGCTGGAGGTAGCAGCTGAACACACTGCGTGAGAGCGGGCGTTCAGAGGCACTTGCTGACAGACGACAGTGCGGTCGGCGTCTCGGTCCAAACTCAGGGAGACCTGCAGACAGGTAGGGATGAGTCATCCTCCCGTCAGCCCCGCAGACCAGGCTGTGAATACACACTGACTGGGAGGCAGTAAGGAGAGAGAGAGAGAGAGAGAGAAGAGAGAGAGAGAGAGAGGAGAGAAGAGAGAGAGAGAGAGAGAGAGAGAGAGAGAGAGAGAGAGAGAGAGAGAGAGAGAGAGAGAGAGAGAGAGAGAGAGGAGAGAGAGAGAGAGAGAGAGAGAGAGAGAGAGAGAGAGAGAGAGACGACGACGAACACATCTCTGGCCCACGACAGAGCGGAGCGAACTCATCTTGAACCTCAGAGTGAGAGGTCTACGCGGCGGGCTGAGCGATGGCGGCGGTGAGCCTGCTTCTCGGGGGCTTGGGCGCTCGGTGGGAAACAGCAGCAGCAGGAGCAGCAGCAGTAGAAGAAGTCATCAGCCGTCTGTTTATTTAATGAGGTTCAGCGCCGTCTCTCCCTGTCTCCTCGCATTTCCATCAGGGCCAGCTCAGGGTTCCCACAGTGCGCCTCACCTCCATGATGGATGCGGTAATGATGCATTAACACAATCAGGCGGAGCAGGGCCTCGTCGCTCATTGGGGAATGGCCGGCTATCTGGCCGATGAGGGCCAGGGTTCACCGTTCGGTAGTGGCTCCAAAACCGTTCCTTCAATGCGATTTCCTGAGAGAGATGGAGTGTGTTTGTGTGTGTGTGTGTGTGTGTGTGCGCGCTTGTGCGTGTGTGTGTGTGTGTGTCAGTGCAAGGCTGACATTTAAACTCTCGTATACGTATGATGTGGTTGTGCTATGTGTGTCACACTCGCACATGTGCGAGCGTCTGTATTTATTTTCATTACTGTCCCGGTTCATTAAGGCTGCGCACCTGTGCTCAGTGTGTGAGGGAGTAGATGATGAGGGCAGGAGATAATGGATGAGACAGAGCTGACATTGCGCTCATTGTTTGGGCTCCCTTTTCTCCGGCTGATTCCCCCTGACGCGGACCAGGGTCATGCAGCGTCTGGTCAGGTCTTCACCATCAGGACGCTGTTCCAAAACCGCTTGAAGGCCTTGAGGGGGAGTGGAGCGGGGAGAGAGAGGGTGGTGGATGAGGGCTGATGGTTTTCCTCATCCATACTTTCTCGGATTTATAAATGAACATAGTTGTCTCTTATCAACATCTGGTGCCTCATGGCACGCCGCTATGACTTCACTAGCGGCGTACATGAATTCACCTGCAGTGCATGACGGTGAACTGAAAGAATAACATATCCATTCTCCTGTCTTTCCCCTGTTTTTTTCTGGCTTCCCGTGTGTCCTCACTGTTTCTCTGTCCACACACACCACCCGCCCCCAGGGGCCCTTCCACAGGCCGTGCTGGGGCCCAGAGTAATGTGGGGCTTCCACAGATAACTAGCATGACTCACCCTCTGCTGAAGCCCTGCAGATGGAGGAGGTAGCCTCAGGGCATGGGGAACAGACATTGTCTCCTTCTCTACCATTAGTCACGTGGGAAAACAACATGCAGGTGTGCTTCCCATCCACCTGTGGGTTTGGCGCATCCTCATTTAGCACCTTGAAGAGGCTGGTCATTGTACCCACGGCTACTGGGTAAACCTTATGAGGCGAGTGTGGCCTGTCAACGTCCTGTTTTTCGGTTTAAGGGCATAGAGCAACAGAGGGTAGTTGTGTTAGAGGTCGAGCAGCAACAGAGAGGAACAGCACATCCTTGTGTCTGGTTACAATTTCCAAGCTTCTGGACACACACACACACACACACACCCACACACACACACACACACACACACACACACACACACACACACACACACACACACACACACACACACACACACACACACACACGTCTTGTATGTACAAAATATGGGCGTATGCATAAAATAGTTTCAGAGATCGGAAATCTTTACGCGTTTCATGTTTCCTTGTGTGTCCATCTTGCACATGCATCTGCACGCTTACATCTTGGCGGATACTATACAAACATCATCTCTCTTCTCCCTTACACAGGCACGCATGCATACACACACATAGGTCACATAAGTACGACACAACTCGGCACACATCCTACACCCAGTTCCCCTCACACAGGCACACAGCTGAAACCCTTTCAATTGATCTCCACAGATTTTCTTTTCTCTCCTTCCCCCTCTCGACAACCACAAACACAGACACATAATCACGGACACACGACACACAGACACACACACACACGGACACACACGTGCAGCAGAGCACCTGTCGGAGTGTGCGGCCCGGTCCAGGACACCTTCAAGTCATGAGCTCATCGGAAAAGCAATTAAAGGCGTGCAGGGCCGTGGACTGCCGTAATGTTTTGTTTAGCTACTTGGCTTCGAAATTAACCAAACCTGTCACAAGTCATCTGGCTGACGCGCCTATGCAGCGCCCAGAATTATTTATTTATTTTCACTTGAGGAGCTGGGCGCAGGCTCCCGACACACCCCCACCCCCCCCCCCCCCCCGGACAACAATGAAGCGATTCTGGCGATGGGGGGGCTGGCAGGGCATGGGTGTGGTGGTGGTGATGGATGTGGAGGTGGGGGTGGGGGTGGGATTGTTTTGGCTGGAGTGCAAATACTCAAATACCCCCCTACAAATCCCCACTAGCACCCTGGATCCTTCTACCTGGGGGGGGGGGGGAGTCAGGGTCAGGGGATCGTATGCTAATTGACCCCCCCCCCCTCCTCCTCCTCCTATGGATTCATTTTCGTCTTGGGGGGGCGGGGGGGCTGGCGGTCACGACTTGAGGCTGCTGGGTCAGGCCCCCCTGCATCAGCCTAATCAGTGTTGCGGCGTTCACACTCTGGGGCAGTGAAGCTGGCCTCCCCCACCCCTTCTCTGTCTCTCTCTCTTTCTAGAGTTGCATGCCCAAAGTGACTCCAGAAGAGTGGTTACATTTATTGGTTTGCATGTGTTCCAGAAAAAACATCTTTCTGTCCGCCATACTGAGCCTGAAATTAACTCAACCAGAAGACTCAAACAAAGACAGAGAAACGAAACAAAGCGTTTAACATCATGGCATCCTCATACGTCGGTCAGGCGTATGAGGAGATTGACGTGGAGTTGAACTACAGTTGGGGCTGCAGTTTTAACCCTGTGTGTGTGTGTGTGTGTGTGTGTGTGTGTGTGTGTGTGTGTGTGTGTGTGTGTGTGTGTGTGTAGTGTGTGTGTGTGTGTGTGTGTGTGTGTGTGTGTGTGTGTGTGTGTGTGTGTGTGTGGGGTCACGCTACAACGTTGTGTCTGTCTGGCCTGTCCTCTGCCTGTAGGGCTGCAGACTGCTCAGGGCTGCCTGATGTAAGGCAACCATAAAACAACACCGGCGGTCTCTCTGTTCTCTTTGAAGGTTCCCGGTCCTCAGTCGCAAAGGAAAACATGGCGAAAATACAGCTCTGACATTAATAGGTCCACTGTGGGCCAGTAAAGTTGTGTGTGTGGCAGGAAGGTAGTGCGTCCTTCTGGGTTGTGTTAGGTCTATTTTGTTTGTGTGTGTGTGTGTGTGTGTGGTGTGTGTGTGTGTGTGTGTGTGTGTGTGTGTGTGTGTGTGTGTGTGTGTGTGTGTGTGTGTGGGGCGAGTTTGAAGGAATTACTTAGGAAGCAAGAAAAACACCTCTGTTATCGTTGTCATCACTTGTGTGTAATTACCCGCTGCATACCTCTGTACCACCCTGGTAGACAGCAGAAGG
>NC_082392.1:14268204-14369875 GCF_031168955.1 Gadus macrocephalus | reverse complement strand
AGAGAGAGAGGTCCAATCGCCGTGGTCCGGGCGAGGGTACCAGTCGGGGCTCCCCAGGGCTCTGGTGAGACCACTTATGCATCTGGTGAGGGAGGTAGTGGGAGAACGAGAGATTAAAATGAACCTCCAGGACACGACTGCTACCAACTCGCGCCAATCGCCATTGTCCGGGCGAGGAGATACCAGTCAGGGCTGCTCAGGGTCCTGGTGGAACCACTTACAGCCCAGCCCGCATTGAGTCCCTGACACAGCCAGGGCCTGTTACTCAGCCACTCTGCGGCTGTGCAGCTCGACCGCAGAGTTGAGGTTTCAAACCCCAATACACCCCTCGTGTCTCTGGGGCGAGGGGGGTGTACGGTGGGGACAGAAGAGGAGGTCAGGGGTGCAGATAGACCAGCATGAGGTCATGTTAGGATTTGTTATGCGGGAGGTAGAGATGGACGACCTCCCCTACATCTAGAGCACAAAGCAGAATAAAGATGTGGATAGTACATTGAGAGAGGCTAGGAATAGGAATACAAGGAATACCTATTTACTCGGATGATCCGATATCCTTTGCCATTTTTAACCAAATGCATCAGTGACTGTGATAGGTGTTGTCTACCAGTTGTCAGTTTGGATTTCAGGCATGTACATAGAAGTTGAACACGTGGGAGAAAGTGACGGAAGTTTATGCATCATGGGACATAATCCATGTATGTTTCCAAGTGGTGTTGACAAGGAACAGGGTCGAATTAATCAAATTAGTGATATATTATAGGCGTGATTCACAAAAATGAAGGGGTGGGTGTGTGTGTGTGAAGAGTAAGATTTCTCAACAAAGGGATCAAGTGATGGAAAGAGGGGTGGGGGGTTGTCAATGCCGTTAAGGAACTGGACTGTTTAGCAAAACAATGAGCAATCAGTTCCTGTCGGGAGTTACGAACACACACACACACACACACACACACACACACACACACACACACACACACACACACACACACACACACACACACACACACACACACACACACACACACACACACTGTGCTGCCTCCTCTCTGCCTCAAGGCTTTGAAACAGATGAGCCAAGCCTCCATCCAACAACCCCCCCCCCCATCCCTCCTCCAACACCCCTCCAGATCTGTACACCAGGCCGCCACCCTCACCATTAAACGGCTGTGAAGCGCGGCAGAGCCGAGATGTCCTCTTACGCCAGGGACCCCGCCGCTAATCCTCCAGGCATGGGAGTCATTATTGATAGGATCCGAACGCATTACCTCAGGCCCCTCGCTCATTGTTGGTAAAGATTATTATTTAAGAGTAAACCAAAACCCTGGAGAAGATCTCCGGTTTCATAGACATTTATCAAAAGAAAATGTTGTTCTTGGCCCCGGCGCGACACACTCGCCTTGACGCGGCACAATTGAAACAAACTGTGCACTCCCCCCCCCCCCCCTCTCTTTCCCTCCCTCACTCACCACTCTCTCACTGCCCCTGTCTGTCTCCTCCCCTCAACCACCACCCTCTCGCTACTCACCACTCCTCCCCCCCCCACTACCCCCCTCTCTCTCTCATCCCCTCACCACCACCCTCCCGCTGCCACACACTCTCTCTCTCTCTCCCCACCCAGCTTCTCTCGCTGCCCCCTCTCTCCTCCCCTCCCCACAGCTCCCTTCACCCCTCTCCTAGTACCAGGCCTGGTACCCACATTCACGTCGTTAAGCAGTGTAAACGTGTGGGGAGGGTATGGGGGGGGGGGGGTGCTTTGTGGTGAAAGGAGACGGCCATGACACCAAATCCTCTCAGATTTGTCCGAAGTCTCTTTCACTTCGCTGTGATTCGACGACGCTGATTGCAGCGATCGGTATCGTTTGTCCTTTAGTCTCTCCGTCTCATCTTCCTCCAAACGCGGCCGCTATCATCACTGGCGCTCGGGTGCGGCAATCGGAGCAACGTTGTGTTGCAGAGGGGGCTTTGCATAGTTTCCACATGACTTAATGCATACGTCTCTGTCCAAATTCCTCCGGATTCAAGAGCAGCACAGGCTGATATTGACAAAGCATCCTCGCCGAGACGCCGTCTCCCACAAAGACGTCCTTGTTTGCTAGCGATGATGTTGATTTTGTCAGTGGCTGTAGTATCTCCCGCGGGGGACGCTGCCAAGGTTTGTCGTTTTGTTTGGGGGAGCTCCCAAACCTTAGCCTGGGAGAAATAAGACGAGGGATGGGCGGCAGCAGCCTCAGCGGGGCAAGAGATGATCAATGTGGACAGCGCTGTGGGCTTCGTTTAGCCGGATTTACAATAGACCGTTGTTGACATGCGTTTCAGAGGCCAAGATGTTTATGTGCAGCTTTCTGGTTTACAGTGTTTACTTTATTTTAGTTTTTCTTTTTCAACTTTTTTTTTATCTCCAGAACTCCATAATTGAATTATTTCTCTCTGTCTCTCTCCCTCTGAATTCGAAGGGCTTTATTGGCATGAACACATGCATGAACTACAACGTCCCTTTGCCTCTCCAGGTGCTGTGCTGCTGGTCAGTGTGCAGGGCATCGCGGCCAACGTGGACCCCGTGGTGTGCACCTGGCTGCTCCACCAGCCTCACCGAACGGGCAGCAGACAGCAGCAGCAGCAGCAGCAGCAGGTACCATGGGCCCTTCCATAATACACAGTACACAGTACCACAGTTCTCTCTCTCTTTCTTTATTTGTACAGGTCTCTCACCCTCTGTTGTCTGGGTTTCACTTCAACAACATCAGTACCTTCATCTTTCCCTCTTTCTCTCTCTGCATGTGTCTCTCTGTCCCTCTATCTCTGTCTCTCCTTCCCTGTTTCTCTCTGTCTAAATGAAGCATTTCTACAATCTTTGCACAGTTAATTGCAGTAGTGTGTGTGTGTGTGTGTGTGTGTGTGTGTGTGTGTGTGTGTGTGTGTGTGTGAGTGTGTTGCGTCAGCCCTGACCCCTGGCTGCGCTGCCTGGGGGTCATGGTGTTCTCTGTAAACACATGGTACGAGTTGAAGCGCTGCCTGCACAGGGCTGGTTCCCGTCTCAGCTGTGACACTGGCACATGCCTGTTTGGGCGCTGAGTGTGTGTGATAATGTGACCTACTCTAACACAGGGCTGCTTGTAATTTGTGTGTGTGTGTGTGTGTGTGTGTGTGTGTGTGTGTGTGTGTGTGTGTGTGTGTGTGTGTGTGTGTGTGTGTGTGTGTGTGTGTGTGTGTGTGTGTGTGTGTGTGTGTGTGTGTGTGTGTGGGTGGGTGGGTGGGTGGGTGGGCCCGCTGACCCATCTGTCAGGGTTGTTTGTGGAGGACTTCAGGCCTTCAGCTGATGGCCAATCAGCAGCCAGTGAAGGACAGTAGAAAGGAGACTTCACCTGTGGTACATATGTGAACGGGGAAAGAGAAGGGTGAAGTGTGTGTGCATGTGTACGTTAACACTGTTTAAGAGGGATAGCTTACATTATGTCATCCATACTGAATGAATGATGGTCATTTGTGAAGGTACCTGCTTTCAGCAGCAGTATTAAATATGGCACGGCACATTATTTTCCAGCGTGTTCCTCATCGGAAATATAATATATCATCACAAATGTTCGTGTTTTTCCGTTTCATGTTTTCCCCGCCCTAGAAACACTTGAACCATCAAACGGCTCGCATTGAATGTCTATACATTTCAAAGTGTTCTTGCTATAGCCATGTGTGTAATGTACATAATGTAATGAGTTCCTATTTGCAGTTCAGTCACATACTGATACGTGCATCACAACTCATGTGCGAACATGTTAAGCTACTCCGTGCATCTTGGCACCGTATAGTGCTCAGATGCCCTGGACTAGATGCATCTGTCGGGTTGCTTACGTGTTATTTCCAATTACACTTTTCCTTTTTCTTTTTTTTTTGGAGCAACAAAACAAAAATACCCAGTTTGATTTTGAAAGCTAATCTAAGGGGATGAAAAAAAAAAATAAAAAATGGAAAGAAAACCCTGGCTCTTGTGTAATTTATTTACTGTGGCTCTGGTGGGGAGGATTTGGAAAGGCTTTGGCTTCATAACACATCCAGTAGCTTTTGGAAACCGGTGCGATCGGACACGTCCTGTGTTTAATCTCAAAACAACCCAGCTTTTAGGTCATTGAAAATCAGTGGTTTGGTCAGACGGAAAAGCACGAGGCGCACTAAACAAAGGGTACCGTGAAGGCTCAGCGTGTTTGTTTACGCTGCCTGCAGGAGGCCGCTGGCCGCCAGCCGTGAGCGACTGCATCACGGCCCCCATGGGGCCGCTGGCTAATCCTCAGGGGTTTTCCTCCTCTCCGACCATCCCTTCGCCCCCCCTGTGTGTGTGTGTGTGTGTGTGTGTGTGTGTGTGTGTGTGTGTGTGTGTGTGTGTGTGTGTGTGTGTGTGTGTGTGTGTGTGTGTGTGTGTGTGTGTGTGTGTGTGTGTGTATATGGATTTGCATGCGCTAAGGCCAGCTTTTATTCATTATGCGACTGCTTTTGTATTCGTGCTTCTTTCCTCGATTTCAGGGTGTGTGTGTGTCTTTGTGTCTCTACTCTCCTACTTCCCATCCCTTCTTCGATGACCGTTAACCCTCTCGATCGATAGCTGATAAATGAATGTTTTTTTACCTACTTACAACAGTATAAGCAGTGTTATAATAAAAACAATGTGATACAAGCAATATATCTCTTTGAAAGCAACCACAGAAAAAAACGAATTGATTCTACACATTTGTTCTTATTTTTAACATCCTTTGACTTAGAATACATTTCCCATGACCTCATGGCTCAATGTTTTCACAGGCTCCGGCAGTGGTTGCTATGGCGATGCCCCTGGCCAAACGGAGAGAGGATGAGGTGTCTGTGGGTAGCACGCCACTGGCCAAACAGCCCTCCAATCAGGCGTCCGATTACGCCAGCAGCCCGGTCAAAACCAAGACCGTAACAGGTAGGATTTCAGACATTAACTGTTATATTAACAATGGCACCCGCACAGTATACTATAAATCTCTCCGTTTAGGAAAGACGATTAAGTGTGAATTAATAGCCCTGTCTCAAAATTTGTATAAAAAGTAACCAATGTGCCGGAATTTATACAAGCTAATACGTAACGTAAACAAGGGACACTTTGTCTTTTGTCTGACACTAATATAATCCACATACATTCATTGGCGAGGTAATAGCAGCCCAGTGTTGGTACCATGTGATTACGTGTTGGCACCATGCAGTTGCTCAACATACTGTGGTGGGCTGGCATTTGAATGACCCCCGCTACAGGCATCTCCATGAGTCTCTCTCTCTACCTCTCCCTGTCTCTCGCCCTCTGCTCCTGGCTCCTGGCTACCATGCTAGGGCTCTCTCTGCTCTGTCAGGGCCAGAATCCAGTGTGTCCACTGTCCTGAACCCAACTCCTTGTTACTTTTCCGCTTTTACTGCTGCCCCCAACCATACCCTAACTGCACACACACACACATGCGCGCACTCTCAAACACACACACACACACACACGCACACGCACACACACACACTGTCCACTGCACACCATGGAATGTTGGACCTCCTCAGATCCCATGCATTACTATTAACCCCCCCCTGTTCGTCGCATTATGGAGGAGACTGTAAATGCTCCCAGGATCGGCAGAGTGGAGAAACAGAGAAAAGGAGGACAGAGATGAAGAGGGGACTAATGCAGTCTCAGACAGAGGCTAGCGTGGGACCGCCTGTGCGGTGCGGTGGAATGGCCATGAGCAAGCTGTGTAGAACCATAGACGCCAGTGCGGTCCCACAGCTTCTGGGGCTCTGAGTGGTGGTGGCGGAGGGACTGGACGGAGGCGAGGGGAGGGGAGGGGATCCTGTGTAGCGCGGAGCACTTTTTAAACATATTGTATATGTGACAGTTTGTGTCATCGGTATGAGTCATCTATTTGACCTGGGTTTCACCATACATGGGGGCCGATCTCATATACACAAATCCACGCACACACTTACACGTGAACACATGTACACTCACACATACACACAAGTACACGTACATTAAACACACACACATGCATATACATAAATACATATAGACACGTGTGTACACATCTGCACACACAACATTGCATTGTTCACTCAGGTACATGCTCTCCGTCCCGTTCTCCAAGTCTTACCTGGGGTGCCTGCCCCAAGCCCCTGTTTTTAGGGGCTGTTTTTGACACTGCACAGGCATTCTCATGCCGCAGGGATGGCTTTTATTGAATGCTCTGAGCCCAGTATTATTTAAAAACGTAATAGCCCACCTATCCCTCTCGAGTTTCCCCAATTGATATTTAATTAATGTGATCCAACGGAATAAGTCGGCTGGCGTCCTGCTGGGAATGTGAATTAGTTCCAGTGCTTTGTAAACAGGCGGCCCCCGACCTCACTTGGGTCTCAGCATGTTTACACTCGGGGTCCTCTGAACACTTAAATGGTTGAAACGCATACCGCCAAGGCGCCATTGCGATAGAGGCAGAGGAAACAGGCAAGTGATTGCCTTTTTCTTCCCAAGTCTTTCCTCCACACTAAGTATCTCTGTGTTTGTTCCCGACCGGAATGATGACTCCTCCCGATGACTGAGGTCATCGCTGTGGCCGTAAATAGCTCTGCATGTGTGCAGCGGTCCCCCCACTGTGTCTCTAGTGTCTTTATGGGAGAACGGCGCCGGGGACATTTTCAGAGCTCTGAATCAAGACATCGGGCTTCTTTCCTAGCAGGGTTTTTTGAAAAAGGTCAGACAGACCCCCTTCTCCTTCTCTTTCTCTTTTCTTAATATTTGTTCACCTAACGCACTCTAGTGGCTTTTCCATCACGTGGTCTCCCTGCTTACTCGCATCTCAACAGCAAAGTTCCTCATCAAAGATACAAAGATCCAACAGGATGTACACACACACACACTGAAACTCACCAACACCTGCACGCCTAAACATGCATGCACGCACACACATGCCCACACACCCACACACACACGCCAACTAACTTTAGTCAGCAGCAACAATTAAAAAAAAATGACTGAACATTATTGAAGTACACTCTGGATGTCAATCGCCACGGTGTCACACCTGTTCGCTACAGATCTGCTCTGTGCTACATCACCATCTCACTGCCTTTATGTCAGGCTGTATGTCAATTAGAAGGGAACCTATACGTTTGTCCCTCATCAACAAACCACTTCATTTGACAAACCTTTAAAAAATGACTGACATTGTCACAGTGTGTATGTAGGTGCATGCTTGAAGGTAATATTCAAACCCACACAATTGTAGTGCCGTAACCTACATTGTATGTATTGACTTTTTTTGTATTTGCCCTACACTTACACCATTGAGTCATTGTTTTAGTTGGTCCCATACATGGGAACGTCTGCGTGATTAAAATTGGCGTGACAGACCGTTCGGCTTTGTTTGGAGCTGGAGCATAAGCAAGTGAACTGAGGCTTACAGTGCCGTAAAGTGCAGGAAGTCGGCCTAACAACGGAAAGTAATTATTGTTCGCTAAGTCCGACAACATGCGTGATCCTGCACGCTTCGTATCTCATTATATTATGATATAATGTCCTACGTAATCCAGCCCAAGATCTGCTTTAAGCCGATAACACACAAACACAGACTAGGACAGAAGCATACACGTTAAACGTTGGAGACGGCTAAGTGGGCCAGCGCATCTGGCCTCAAGTCGGTTGTGTAATGGGATGTTTAGCGGCGGACCTGTTTGTATACGGTGTCTCATTAGTGGCTTGCATTAGTGCATAAAAAACATAGTGAATCGTTTCTTAAACTCTCTGCTTACTCCAAATATTTCCCTGGTTAAGTGAAAACAATCCTTCGGTATCTAGGTGTTGGTTTGGAAATTCTACAGCAATTAAAACACAATTGACGGAGACAACAGAGCCAAACAAAACGCATAATCGACTTCGGGTCATTCAATTATCGTCATACCTTCTTCGGAAAAATGACGAAGTGTGCAGGAATGGCAGATTGTTTCCGGGTAGCGATCGGAATCAGTAGACCACGTGGGCGTCCACAGCAACTTGTGTTTATAATTACTGTTATAGCCTGGGCACACATGATGGACTAACGTTGAACGGCAGAGGCGGCGTTACGGCCTTCCATTCCCTGCACTGGATGTCCTTCTCCCTTCTCCTTCCTTCTCCGTCATGCGGCGACCCCCCTCCCCCCACTCTGAACGCGGTTTCTCATTTTCCCTGAACAGTATGTGACTTCAGAGCGTGGGAGTTATGAATAAAAAATTAAGACTGTCCTACGGGGCTGCCTGTTGATTGCGGTGATACTCGATACTTCAGGTACAGTGGACTGTCAGCCCCACATGCACCTCCCAAACACTCCATCCCTCCACCTGATTTTCTGGGTAATCCATCCTTCCTGGGATTAATTGGTGTATAATGAAGGGAATGTAAATTTATCATATTCTCTCAAATGCGTGGCTTGCGGTTTGTTACATGATCCATGGTAATATATGCGTTGATGGATATTTCCTGGTGCTCACGTACCCCGCTACAGTATTCACGGTTTATTAAAGGAGAACTGGCCTATATGAATCAGGTAGATGGAGGAGCTTGGTGGCTGAGCCAAATATTTTTTGTTCATATTATAATCCTGTTTTAATGACGTTCATTTACCCTTAGTTCATATTTGTTTAGCATGGCTGATTTACCACAGATGATGTTAGCTCGAAGACCTTTATAATGTCTTTATTACAATTCTGAAATCCTTCATGACAAAATGTGGTATCTTATGCCCTTCCAGGTCATGGGAATACAGGCCACATATATATTCTGTTTTTGGGGTGAGTCCTTCCCCATTGTTAAACCTCCAATCACTTTGTGATAGAGGCTGCTGACATCAGACTTGTTGTGGTTTCAATAAGCTTCCTCCAAGATGGTGCTCTATTGTGTTTGGAAGGACATAGTGTAATTAGAACGCAATGTTTGATCAAAGGCAATGATTCTTTTGCGATTACTATTATGAAAACTAAAATAATGATTCACTGGCCCTGGCTCTTAAATAAATCTTACTTTGATTACTTTATCATGGTTGCCGCTGGTGTTTGTACTCTGTTGACGGTTAGCTGGCCTTTTATAAGGTTTATTTTTTAATCATTTGTTGGGATTTTGGGTGGGATGTTTAGTTTCCGAAGCCATTTAGCCCCGGCTGTTCTTCTGATTGATTCCTCTGGATGTATTTGTAATTGTGTCGTGTTTACTTGAGGACATCTGATCCAGCCTTTCAGCTGGGATTGAATCAATTGGCAGCAATGATTTACTGTACGTTAGACCTAATGTGACTCTAGTAGAAAAATGACCTGTGTTTCTTGATGTAATCTCGAGAGCTTTGAAAGAGAACGTTTTTGATGCAAATTGATAATTGTGCTGATTCTTTTTTGTTGCTGTGAGAAATGAGTGGCAATGGTCCAACCCTCCGCTTTTTGGATCATTTACAGGCAAAGACATGAGGTTGCGTTGTTATTTTTTTTCCCCCTAGCTCTATTGAGCTTAAAATTAAAGTGACTCTGAGTCACTGATACACAGCATGACGAGGTGAATTTTGGATTCCAGGTAATTGCCGACATACCGTTTCCCAAGGGACTCCGAGGAACTTGGTAATCCAGCTTCTGACGTCTTGCTTTCTTTCCTCAGACATCTATTTGGTTAAATGGAGGAGAGATGTGGCCAAGGTGCATGTTTGATCCTCCATTCACAAAACACTCTTGCGAAATAAACATCAGTGTTTGGCTCCACTTAAATAGGGCCGGCCCCATCTGAATGGGCTGCCACCAACGGCCTTGACTGCCGTACCATGACCTTAAATTGAACATCTCCTAGGGCCCTCTGGAATTATTGAACTTCTTAAGTACTGCAGCGTTAGATCTATTATAGTGGTTGTTGATATCTTGCATTCAGGCTGTTATCTTGAGCTGTTTGGATTTAAACACATTTAGGCCACTAATATGGGCATGTAGTTTCATCCTGTACTCATAGGGTGCATGCAGTTCATCGGGTATTAATGTCACTAAACATTGCTTCCCTTATACTTTGACCAAGGCCGGACACAGATCTAAAATCTCTATAATCAGAATTCCCTGCTCAATGTTTCCAAACAATTCCTGTGTCTGTGCTAGTTTTGGACGCTTCTATTTTTCAAGAAGTACAAATGAAAATATTCAATTAGAGAACATTGAGTTAACAGGTTAAGCCAGAATCGTTGTGGGAAATTGATATGTGGGTGGTGTTTTGTTCCGCCCAATTATATACTGGCTATGGCAGTGCTTTTCTGTGCCCATTGATTATCCTACTTTTTCCACTGTAGATATTGAGTTCTCTGCCTAAATCACCTAAGGGAATTAGCAGAGTAAATCATAATTCTCTGAAAGAAAATCATTTTCAGAACTTTGAGCAGTTCAAAGGCTTCACAGAACAATTGTAATAGCAAGACTGTTGCTGCTTCCAATTGGCCATTTGAGCACATGCCTGGCACTTTTATGATGTAAAGTTTTGAGTGTTATGTTGTTTTGTTACTACACTCAGCCTAGCTACAGTTTCATAGTAATCAAGCTAGGATTTTCCTCTGGGCCCTTGGAAGGTGCCTGTTAATGTGCAGGCAAATGTACAAAGACACATTCGACCAGCTCAGTGCAGATTCTGGCTTCCCAGGAACGCTGTGAGTGTGAGGTGATATCATACCGGTTGCTGTGATGATGGTGCCCAGCCAGGATCTAAGAAACCATATAGAGCCGACAAGTTCTTGGCAACCAAACCCTTTTAACATTCTCTGTCTCTTCCACTCTCCCTTTGGTCAGTGCACATTTTACATGCGTCCTATATGCTTCGTAAGACACCAGGCCGACTTTGAGAACCGGTCACAGCCAGTTTCGCATTTGAAAAAATCCTTAACTATACATTGTTAACATGCACATAGCAACCAGGCCCGGTTAGAAAGTAGTATTTTAGGATGTATCTCTAATGTACTCTCCTTAGAACCTGGTCTATTTTGATTTTCCTACTACTATGGTTTGATGTTGTTTTGCTGATAAATGGGTTTTAATTCAAATCCTTTAAATACTTAAAAGACTTAGAGTTCCCTTTTGTTCTTTCCAATTCTGACTGGTTTTGGCTCTTTGTCATGTGTCTTTTTTCCAAATGGTCAACTGACTTTTCTGGGGCTCTGGTCACAGTGATGGTCCTAGCTAAACATTCTGGTGGAAATGATTGGTAGGCACATGGTTTTCAATTTCATCTTTTTCTAAAGCTGAACATTAGTACGCTATTTCTTTGTTACCGCAGCGGTTTGTTTGAATGTTGCCTAGGAACATCCTATATGTGTTAATGCTTCATTTTGTTTTTCTGTTCGATTCTCCTTCACGAGGAGAAGCTAGGCTCATATTTTTTGGGAAGGAGATGTATTGCTCGAACTTGAGGTCAATTTCAGTCCGCCCGCACAATTACACCACAAATTGGTTCACATAAAACTAGCCTCTAAGTATTTTCTTTATTTGTCCCTAATGAATGTTCTTGTTGGCAGCCGTGGCGTGTTTCTGATGGAGAGCCTCTCGAGCCCTTCTCATTGTTCTCGGCCCGGACCAGAGTAGTGATCTCACTGGCTTTGCTTTTCAATCCTAAAATTAGCCTTTGGCACACCAGGAACATGGTTGGAGCGAAGAAACCTATCCTCCGATCTAGCTGCAGTCTCTTAGAGTTGGAGGGTGGAAACTGTTTGATCCTGTCTCCTAGTGCTAAGGATGATGGGATTACAACTATTTTGTGCTGTTTATTTGGAAGCATGGAAGGAGACAGGGCGTGTGTGATAGAGAGATGAATAGTTACAGAGTGAGGAGAGCAAATGTGGAGAACTTTGCAGAGAGGGAACATGTTGCATGAAGTACACTAATGATTTCCTTAGCTGATGGCTTTGGTTACGTTCAAACTGACTTTGTCAGGAAAATCCCTCATCTCAGAGATGACCAAAACGGATATGTGATCTGAAGGAACAAAGACAAGGTTTATAACAAAGAGAGATGGACGGGGGAAAAGTCCTTCATGTGTTCAGAGGCATACGTATCACAGGAATGACGAAAAAACATCGGGCTAAATTTACAGTTACACATTACCATAATCCCAGCCGTAGTAGCTTGATGGAAGTCAGGTTGTTTTTATTGGCTGGTGCGGCCTGTGGCGAGTGGGGATAATGTTTTCATTCTAAAGTTATTTAAATAGTCTTTTTTTTTTACTAGGAAAGTCAATAATTCATCACGGTAATGAAGGTTGGAGCAGGAGAAAAGAAAACAATAAAACCGTGAGGAATGGTGAGATAGCAGGGCCCCCTGAGGCATGCGGTTGTGGTCTTGAGGGTCAGGGGGGTGCTTGGTAAATGAAGAGTATATCCCCAATCCCTCCAAAAAGCACTGGGTCCGGGCAAACCCTTGCCGATGTTTAGCAGAGACCAAGGAACGATTTGTATTCAGCTATGGCTTTGCCCTTTATTTGTCTTCACGTATGTCTCATTTGCTCTCACCGGGGATTAGTTAGACATTTGTGGATATTGGCGGTGGTTTTGCCGGAGGCCAAGGTGAGAGCATCTCGCGAGTTCAATATGAGGTTCCTTAGACGTATACTGTGGATTAGCTGCATTGACGTGATTGTTGAAGATCGCATGTGTTTGAAACACGATTAGGGAATGATGTCATCAGTGTGGGACTCAGGAGGGACCTGCAGTGTCATCGAGAGGAGCCATGTTTTTTCTTCTTTTTCAAAAAGCTGGTTGACGCTAGCAGCGTGTCCTCGCATTTGCTTCAGGCCTCGTCTTTCACTGTCCAGTCCTCTGTTCCCGGCATCTGCTGTTTTTTTTTAACAACAGTGACCATTTCTAATAAAAACCTATACCTTGAGAGCTCTCGAGGGCTTCCTTACAATGGTCACCTCAAACCATTGTGTGTATACACTGATGGGGTGAATGCCTCAAGGGGTGTGCATCCAGGAGATCAAAACAACGATGCGAAAAGACACTCGTCCGAACTCAGCCACACCGCCGGCGCTTTTCATGGCAGCATAACAAATGGGATCGCATAAATATTTAAATAAACACCGACGTGCATCCAAAACAAATAGGCGGGCTGGTTATTAGCAGGGCCCGGCGCTGCCCCGGCACGCAGCTGCAGCAGAGTATACAACACTTCAGCACACTGTAAACCACTCTTAATAGGGAACATACCAGAGAGATAGAAGGCCGGCCGCATGGGAAATGCCGAGGTCCCTGTGATGAGCCTGTTTTCGTATGGTCTTGTTGCCCAACCTCTAAGCAGAAAGACCCAGGGACACTCTGTACTTGTTTTGGACGCAAGTAACGTTCAGCCCCGGCGGCGGAGAACTCGGCTGATGTTGCTTTGATGTGATCTGTCTTTTCTCCTTGTGTTTCTTTGTTTTTGTGGTATTTCTTTGTGTCTTGCGCAAATCAGCATTCACGCGTGGGAGCACTCGCCGTCCTGAGCGCCATAATACATATGGTGTGGCTTTGTGCACTTGCCACCCTTTCACACTTCCCGAGAGACATGTGCCTCCGTGACCCCGGTAGGGTACGACTCTCTCCAGGGTGGCGACGCTGATTTGCTCGTCGTCCAAGGCCTTTAGTCGCCCGTGCACGCCTTTTTCCGACTATTTAATGTTTTCGCTCACACTGACTTCAAAGACGTCGAAGGCTTTCCCTGTTAGTGAGATGTGACGGTTGCAGCTGTTAAAGTGTGCGAATGGTCTCCTTCAGTACAACCAAATGTGAATAGGAGTGATTCCTACGAAAGACCAATAAGGGGGGGAAAGGAGAGATACGATAGAGATGACGAATGACTGACAGAAGAGAAATGGGGGGGGGGGGGGGGGGGGGAAACAAAAGATGGGACAGGTGTGTGTAGAGCAAGGCCTGTCTGGCCTAGTGGCCCATGAGGGGAGGATTAGGAGCACACAAACTGACATGGTAGTGGGAATATCCCCTCTCTATAAGAGGTCTCCCTGGACTTGTTAGGCTGCAATTCTCCTAATGTTTGAGCACCCTTGTTCCCCTCTGTCTTTCTCATTACCAGTTTGTACTTCCCCATCCCTCTCTCTTGCGCGCTCTCTCGCTCTCGCTCTCTCACCACCATGGCAGTAATGGCACCACATTCCTACCTTGAGTCTTTAAATGCATGAGCACCTTTCCCTCTGTAACAAATGATGGCCCTTCCATTCAAAATAACAAGATGTGGCAGTTTCATTCCAAATAAGGAACCTGGGATTAACATCAGTGCCCGGGAAGGGTCTTTAAAAACCCAAAGATACATACCAATGCACAGCCCAGAACGAAGCGCTATGATTGGCCCAACAGGTTCTCTTGCTCCAATGAGGCTTCAACTTTCTGGCTTGTCCCCAAATTCAAAGTCTTAACATAAGGTTAAGGTTACGCATTGGGTCCAAGGGAATGGGGTCATCATGAAACCTGCAGTGCAGGGTTTCCTGGTAGAATGGTAACCAGCCATCCTAATGAAAATAGTGATGTCCTTTCCTCAAGAATTTCAATTTACTTGAGAGGAAGCCTCATATGGTGTTCGCATCAAACCTACCAGGGAGCCCAATCTTACAATTATTATCTTTTTTTTATAGCACAGGATTACGATGGAATGAAGAGAAGCTAATTGTGCTGTCTCTTCCTGCCAATAGCTCTCCATCCTCTAGGCATTGCTCCGGCTCTGTGTTAAGCCCTCTGTGTTTGTGTTTATAGAAGACCGGCTGCATACTGCCAGTTAGCCACACACCCCTCCCTTGAAGACGGTAACGGATACGCAATTACACAACCTGCCATGCGCAATGTAGTGGTGCGCACACCTCTCACTCTGCCTCCCTGGCTGTCGCTCCCCTCCTCTCCTCCTGTGAATCAGGGCCCCTCTCTGCCCCGCCCTCATGCTGACGCTCTGGTTTGTGTGGGTAATAGATTATTGCAGTAAACCGGAGCGACACACTCCGAGTGTGTTTAGCCAGGGGTCAATGTTCCAGAACATGGCTGGCACTCAGCGGGGCGGTCTCGGTTAAGTAGCCTTAATATATCATCACTGATGATTGGTGTGGTGGGTGTGAACACGAAGTGAAATCATGCTGGGCTGGCGGGGGCATTGTGGTTTTCTTTAACTGCGTGAGTTGTTTGTGTGGAAGTGTGTGTTGTGTCATAAGCAAGCTTATTCCAGTCTTCTTTTATAAATGACATGGTCCTGATCAAGGTGCGGCTGTTAGGATCTTCACAAATGCGATCATCCTAAAAAACAACAACCACGCACGTGTGTCTGCTTTAAGTTAAAGCAAGCCATCTTTAAAAAAAGATGACTAAAAAGCAAGACATTATTTTTTTTTGGTTTACATTGTACCCAACCATCGCGAGAAAATGGCTTTTTTTGGGCATCTGTTTCATCCAAACGATCCCATACACAGACAAACACACCTACTGCACCCTGTGTGCCTTGAGCGGTGTCTCCTGGGTGCACAGAGAGGAGCCACACGACTGGAACAAGCCGGAGAGGACTGTCATTTGGGCTGCACCCCTGTGGAGCGGAGCAGTAAAGGAGCCCCCTAACGCAGGCCGACAGCAGCCCTGCAACGCAGCAAACATCCAGCATGGCTAAACATTATTGACAAGCCAATGATATCACAGCGGTTAGGGCGCTCCTCTCCACACATGACACAATGGAGGACGCTACGTGAAATACAATCTACACTGTCAAAGTCAATCCGTCCCGTTTCCCAGCGTATTAAGGCCAGGGCGGAACATAGGACTTCAGAGAGTGTTGTGGTAGGCCTTGTTTGTTTTTCGGTCCTCATTACGCGAACAGGAAAAACACAGGGACGAAGAACACACACGCACACACACACACACACACACACACACAGGCGCTCTCTCGCTCTCTCTTAATGCAAGTTGTCTTGAAATGTATAAAATGCAGTGTGCAGCACAAAGACGCATTGTGGGTGTAATGTGTACCAAGGCATCGTTGATTGTGGGCATCATGACAAATTCTGTCCATTTCATAGTCCCAGAGGGCCACATGCACCTGGCCACTGTGAGTGTGAGAAAGAACTGTAAGAGAGCCGGACATGATGATCTCGACCTCCAGTCAGTCAGCTACTTGCACATAAGCCCAAGCTCACACACACACACACACACACACACACACACACACACACACACACACACACACACACACACACACACACACACACACACACACACACGCACCCACGCATGCAAACACACACTTCCAAACACAGACATTACCACACACATACAGACTCATACGCATGCACACATACACGCACACACACTGGCACATACAGATACATACGCATGCAAACACACACTCTTCCACACACGTACATTACCACAGACATACAGACACATACACATGCACACACACACACACACAATACCACACACTGAGACACACACACACACACACACACACACACACACACACACTTACTATATATGTATGCACACCTGTGACCTCAGCCAGCTGCTTTGTCGGCCAGAGAGCAGCACACGCATGGTTTCCCCCACCCAATGGTTTGGGCAGGTTGCCACGGTAACCGCAAAACCTTAGTAACGTCCATCGCCCTGGCAGTACACTCCCATTGCCATGCTGACGCCCTAGGCCTGTTATAGCTGTGTGTGTGTGTGTGTGTGTGCGTGTCTGGGCGCATGGCGTACGACTATGGGGGCGGTGACATCAGCGTTATTTCATGACAACTGTGGCCTGAAGCTGCTGAGCAATCATGGAATATGTCTTAATGTGTCTTCGGAGAGAGAGAGCCTGTCTACCCCCCCCCCCCCCCCCCCCACCCCTCACGCTGAGCACAGCAGAGCAGTGATGGCTATAGCAGCCCTCAGGCCTTAGGCCCACTTGGTAGCATGTGTGTTTTGTCTGTGTTTGGGCCTAGTTATCTCCATGTCCCCCCGTCTCCTTATCCACTGCTATATGTTCTACCTCTCTTTCATTCTCTTTATGTATCTGTTGTATAGTTTATTTCTTTCTTTCTGTTTTAATTTTTTTTATATTTCGTTTATTTCGGCCATTCTTTGCTTGCTGCTCACTTTATTACATTGGATTATATGTTATACATCACATTTATTCACACAATGATGGCAGACGTGTGTGTGCGCACATTACGTGCGTGATAGCGGTCTTTGGCTCCCCCAGCCTTCTGTGCAAGCATTACATCATTTCAATGAAGATTTGACTGACACATAACATAAAGCATGTACAACACATGGACATAAACAACCGCATGAAATATTAAAAAGGTAAATTGGGGAGACATACAGGGCTCTACATCAAGTTTCCTGACATGCATCTCATTGATTTTTACAACCCATTTTTCTCGAGAAGGGTAATGTGATTTGGGGCTGTATCACACAGTCTAAGGGGCTTTCCTTCCCTTAAAATACTCAACCTTGTTACGTGATGTCACATTTGGGCGTTGGCTATATGGCAATACAGTCTATGAATGGATGAATGGCTTTTGCCGTACCTGCCAAAAAATGTCCCACAACCAATGCTGTGCTGAACAGACTTTGATTTGACTTTGACTCATGATTTTAACAATCTCTCTCTCTCTCTCTCTCTCTCTCTCTCTCTCTCTCTCTCTCTCTCTCACTCAGAATCCCGACCTCTGTCCATTCCCATGAAGGTGATGCCCATCAGCACAGCTGTGGAGTCGTGGTCCACCTCAGAGGAGAGGATGAAGGCGCTGATTGCTCATGCCTGGGACGCTGTCAAACGACTGACTCTACAGGTATTGCACCATCATATCTCTCCGTAATCTGGACGCCGTTCTCCCAACCCCCTTTATGTCTTTATCCAGGCCCTAACTTTGAACAAGGCGACCGTGATGCTATCACATTTTAATACTTCCCTTCCCGCTCATTTCTTTGGCGGATGAATTTGTGTCCATCGGTTTCACCTTCCACAGTATTCTCCTTCCACTCCTCTCTTCTTAGCCTGTGCGTTTGTTTAGTTTTGATTCCAAAGCGTCTTGGTTTGCTGTGTGTACACCAGGACTGACCACATATGTCCTTGGGCTTCAACCGCTGCTGTTCCCCCCGCCCCCTTCTCCTATCATGCGCCACAGCACTTACAACTGGGCCGTCCTGCTCCGATGGGTCACAGTCGGCCGTACCACCGCTTCAGTCGGATCGGGTCGTCTGCCTCGGTGCTACAAATGCAGTCCTTCATTCCTATCCCCTCACCGCTATTCTCTATTATTTTCTTGTTTATTATCTTATCTAGTGTTTCCCTATTCTTCTATTCTCCTTTGGGGAGGCTGTTGTTGGAACTTGTCGGTTGTGCTCTAGACCCGCTACATAGTCTGCATATGTGTGGCTTTCGTAGAGCTCTGTAAGATGTTAGCCTTTGTATACTTGGAGCAAAAAAAAGAAATGACACAAAAATCATAGTGTCTTCTATCCTTTTGTGGCTGCTTGCCTTTCTGCTTGACTGTCTGGCTGTCCTTCTGTGTTAGACGAGCCTTGACTGGATCCCATTGTGTGGCTCTTGACTGTGTCTGGACTAGACCCGTCCACACAGCCCACATCACAGCACAATCTGTCTGAAGTCAATCCGAAGCCATGACAAGTCTGCTTACACTACATCCAAAAGAAGCAGGTTTGAGAAGATCAATGTTAACCTGCTGGTGGGCGCACACACCAACAGGTTTGGTCTGTGGCTTCACTGGCTTGCGGTTTGTTGTTTAGTTTTTCTTTCTTGTTTTTTTTAAGCACACCTGTAAGCAATAGCTTCCACCTTTCTCCTTCTGTATCGCGTCCACTTAAAATGAAAAGGTTCTCGGCGGGAAGTCACATTCCGGCAATTTCTCGTTGAATGTCGGACCACACAATCCCGCCACCATTCACACTTCAAAGGAAGTGTGACGCACATGGCGTACCCATGACGTGACCCATGAGCCTTCGCTGGTCCGGTCCGGGCCGCTCGTTGGGATTGTTTATAATGCTACCCCAGAACTGAACTCAATCCGGCTAATAGTTTTCTGGGCCTGTCTTTGCCTCCACTTTGCCGGGGTCCCCCTCAGCGCCATGACGGAGACCACACCGTGTTCTGGGCCGGCAATTAGGAAACGGGGCGTCTCACTGACACGGCGGTGGAAGCGGACCAAGCCGACCGAACTCGACAGCTGGCACCCCGGGCCCTGGAGATCCCCAAACTTCAACCACTTCATTTATTTTAGTGCGGTGTAAACAGAATACCTAATGGCTCACACTTCTGCTCCACATGTGCCCAATTTGGCACGCAGGGGTTCTTTCGAGACATTCGCAGGGCAGAGAGCGAGAAGGGGGGTAGGTTACGGCGCAACGGGGAGGGGTGCTTAAGAGAGACACTAGCGTTAGTATTTATTACACCGTGGCTGTTGAATCGACTTAAGCCTGTGGTGAGGGGGGCCCCCTTTTCTGAAACTGCTATTGGAATACTTGGGGATCATGGAAGAGGCGTCCGACATCCCATGTTTATGTGGTATGATCATCACCATGCTTCATGCCGAGACTCCAGATTCAAGCGTGACCCGGACTCGCGTTCTCCGCCGATCTCTGCAGCATACCGCAACGTGCTCCCCTGCACCGTGCGTATCATTGGACTTCACTCGCACACTCGGATTCCTGTCTTGCATCATGTCTCCCACGCGTCCCCGCCGAGAGACTGGAGTCTAGAAGCGCAGCTGGGAAACCAAAGGGAAGGCAGAGCAGCTGATTGTGTATTGTCCTATAGCGTCCTGTTCACCAAGGCCATCTGCCTTGATGTGAAGATATGGTGTGTTTTCCATGTACGAGCGTTGTTCTCTCCTCTGTCTTTCCCACTGTTGTCCCAGCCTCAATGCTAAAGCCTTAAACAATGCCACATATGGCGATAGTTCCCACTGTGAAAGCGTGAACCTTTTTCTCTCCCCCATCGTTCTCTTCATCTTCCCTCCCAACAAGTCCCCGATCTACCATTACCCACTGAAAGGGAAGATAGACAATTTTCACCCGGTAATGAAAATGGGAGGTTTGCATTCATTGCCGAACGTCTCCAGAGCCGTCAGAGAGCTCCTCTTGATTTCCTTCCAGGAGCTGTCAATGATAAAGACAGATGGATGGCTAATGCAGAAACCAGATGAAGCAGGCCCCGACTCACAGAGACACGGATCGCCTTACGCGCGGGACTCTGAGAATCACTGCTTGGGGGGACGGGTGGGTTCCTCGCTTCGCTTAAACAGTAGTTCATCAGTTCAGAGGCTTCTCATGGACGACAGACAGTGAGAGAGTGAGAGAGAGATGCAGAGCGAGCGAGAGAGAAAGAGAGAGAAAAAAATAATCTGGAAGGACTAGAGGAGAGCAAATTTCTCTCTCGGAGAGAACGCAGCCAATGCTTTTCCCACACCATTGCGAGAGGTGCGGTGAGGTAATTGTGGCATACCATCCATCCACAGTAAGGCTCTCGGGCCCAGGCCGATGCACTCTCCTGGCTCATTACATCCAGCCCCGATGATCGGCCCGGTGGAGAGACGGAGGGAGAGGGAGAGCGAGATGTTGTCAGTCGGCTCTGTGGTCACGCTGAGCTACACGATGCATAGGTGGAGTAGTTGAACGAGTCACTTCGGCTTAGGCCTGATGAACACCAATGGAATCGTCACTCTGACCAGTGTGGTCTGGCCGGCTGGCTGGAATGGCCACTTGCCCTTCGACTCGGAGTTCCAGAACGGCTGCCCATCCTGTCGCCCACACACTGCATTTAACGTGTGCTCACACACGCAACTGCACGCACACGGAAGTGCTCACATAATGCATGCCGTCACGCACGCAAGCTCACACACAGAAACAACCCACACACACAGACACATGCAAGCTCACACACACACACACACACGGACACACACGCACACACCTACTCACAGACTTACACATACCTGTTGCTCCAGCTGTCCTTCCCCATGTGTTTCGTCTGTCAGTTCCCACCGTCACCGAAAGCCGTATTCACCTATTCCACAGACACGCCCGCACACACACACACACACACACACACACACACACACACACACACACACACACACACACACACACACACACACACACACACACACACACACACACACACACACACACACACACACATGCATACTCACCTGGCATTGCAATCGTTGGGTCTCATGGATGAAGGGCCTGTGAAGGTCCTTCCCTCTGCCCTCCCCCAAGGGACACCCACACTCCGGGTTGCTGATAGTAATTACAAGTGATCCTGACTGTGGTTCTATTTCAGGAATTCTGCAATAATTCCTTCTATTTAACACATGAATGTGTTCAGAGCTGGCAGAGCTGCGCGTTGCTACCAAAACTGAAAGGGGATCCGCTGAAACAGAGAGTCCGTTGTCATGGAAACGGGATCCGCTGCAACAGAGAGTCTGTTGCCATGGAAAAATGAGGTAACACCGCTCCCCGCAGCTGCCACGCATTAATGAATGGATTTTTTATATTTTTAAAGGAAAGAAAAGACAGAGAGAGAGAGAGAGAGACAGAAGCAACGGCGCAAAAAAAGGTAGAGTGTCATAAAGGTGAGGGAGAGAGAGAGGGATTATGTTGGGAGCTAATGAAAGCGTTAGGTGGTGCAAACAGAGCAGGATAGAGTGGGATGGAAGAAAAGCAGGGGGGGAAAAGTGTGTGTGTGTGTGTGTGTGTGTGTGTGTGTGTGTGTGTGTGTGTGTGTGTGTGTGTGTGTGTGTGTGTGTGTGTGTGTGTGTGTGTGTGTGTGTGTGTGTGTGTGTGTGTGCCGCGCTTGGCGGGAGCAGGCCAGCTGGTTTCCATGAACAAGATCTGACCCCCGGCTGGAGAGGCTGCATCGTACTGGCCCATTACTTCATCTGACCCCCCTTCCTCCCCACATCACTCCCCATCCCCTGCCCCCACCCCAAATCCTACCTATCTCTGTCAGATCTCGGAATTTCAAACTGATTTGCAATTACAAGCTTTATTTTTCTCGCCACTTAAATCACCACTCCTCCCCCTCGTTCCTCAGGACCACATCTGTGTGTGTGTTTGTGTATATGTGTGTGTGTGGGTGTGTGGGTGTTTTTGTGAGTGAGAGAGACGGTCGGCTCAAACACTCCATGCCTGGCCCCTGTGCACTAATGGCTTCACTTAATGATTCAAGAAAGTCATTTTAATTTTTTTTGCATGATTCTCACATTATTTGGTGCTTTTTTTATATATACGTAGAAAACGTGCACATCCAGAACAAACACTGCTTGCACGCCTGCCACCTATTAGTCCCAAAGTAAAATGGTCGACTAAAAATAAAGTCTTACCTGTCAAACAATGGAGAGTGTTTCGGTGTAGCCTGACAGCTAACTGAGTTGACCGCGCTAGCCCGGCCACGCCAGACTATGTTTTGGTTCAAGCCCCAGCCGACTGCTGCGAGTGTGTGTTTGTGTGAGTGTGAGTGGTTGTCTGCGTGTGTGTGTGTGTGTCCCTGCACTTGTGTGCAACAGGTCTGCTTGCGGTGTTGAATGGGAAATGACATGATGCCATGTTTATGTTTGAGAGCACAGGACTAGGAATAGGTTTTTAATATAGTTTGTGGTTGCGTGTTGTGTCATGAGGGAAGAGAGAGAGAGCAAAGGTGCTCATTCTCGACTGATGACATTGGCAGTGGTGTGAGCCAATGTTAACGGAGCACATTGAAGACCCTTAAACAGAGGACACACCGCACACACTTTACAGTTGTTTGTGATCTTGTGCTAATGTGATGCGGCTGGGATTAAGCATCATTATCTGGTGCCCTGGCAATACGCAGAATACACAATGACACAGGCAGGGACCAACGCATGGAGAGACACACGTAGAGACACACAGAGAGGGAGAAACACACATACATACATAGAGACAAATACAGAGAGACAACCATGGACACACATACAGAGAGACACACAGACGCACAGAGAGACACACACACACACACACACACACAAGGAGACACACACATAATCACAGGGAGACACACAGACACACACATACAGAGATACACACACACACTCACACACACACACACAGGGAGACACACACAGAATCACAGGGAGAAACACACATACAGGGCGATACACACACACACACGCACACACACACACACATACATAGACACACATACAGAGAGACAAGAGACACACAAAAACACACAGAGACACGCATGCAGATAGAGACTTACACAGACACACACACAGAGAGCTGCACACACACGCAGACACGCACAGACGCACACACACACACACACACACACACACACACACACACACACTGACCCTGTTGTTCCTCCACTGGGCTGGGCTGGAAAAGCGCTTACAGGATCCTCTGGTGTCTGTAACCTCCTGAACCCCAGGGGCCCGGAGACACGGAGCCCGTTCTCTGCTTTTAGCCTGGAAACAATGAAGCGCTACATGGTTCTGTTGAACCGCGAGAGGATAAAGTGTCACCACACAGTCAACACTGGTATGTTGTGAGAAAGTGTCATAAAACGAACATGAGATGCTCCCTCTTTCTCTTTCTTTTCTCTTTTTTTTTTTACTAAATGTGTGTTGGAAGGCGTATTTGAAGCTAAATCTGGTTAAAATTTCCGAGCGTGTATCCGCCCTGAGCCCTGGGAGAGAGGAGAGAGCCATGCCAAGCGTAGGTCGTATCAGATCAGTTTGGGTTCAGAGAGGAGCCTGGCTTGGCCCAGGACTATCAGTTTATATCAGTGGGACGCTCCACATAAATCACTAGTACAGCGCATATATACGCCAGAGCTGGCACACAGTTTCCTCTTTCATCTGCACTCCATCACTGTTCATGCAAATGCAGCATTTTTTCTGCAAATACTACACTGTATATCCTACTTGTCAAGCTTAGCCCATGCGTTCTACTGGCCCAACTGGTCTGTGTCCGAGCCTAATAACCTCAGTTTGCGTCATTCACTGTTTTACTGTCATATTCACGCACACCGGCTTCTGTCCATGACAGGGCGCCTCCAGCTCATTCAGCTCGCCGGATCTCAACAAGCCCTTCTGTTGTGTGCGGCCCTCGGGGGAAGCATCTGCAAGGGCTTTAGTGGTGCCTGGGTGGTAGGGTGTCAGTGGTGGCCGGGGCTGTGTTGATGGTGGGTGAGGAGGTGGGGTGCGGGGGTGGGGTTTGGGGGGGGGGGGGGGGGCAAGGGCAGGCCAGTCACACTCTTTAAGGCCACTGCTGGATCAATAAACGTGGGCGATCAAAGCGCACAATTAACCCACCGCGCTAACACAAACAGCCTGGCCAGCAGAAACAAACAAAGCCTTCATGTCACCCAAAGCGTTTATTTTTGCAGATTTCCACCTCGGCCGGCAGGACCTCCAGCGCTTGTCAGCTCCTGTAAGCAGTGTTAGGAGCGCGGAATGCAGGGCCACAGGGATGGCTGGCTGCCTGGATCGCCAGCGTTGCCAAGCCGCTGACTTATTGCTTGCGGTGGTGTGAGCGGGTGAGACCCACTCACACCACACGGCCCTTTGTTCGCCATCGAGGAAGCAGTGGCCACATCGACACAACCCGTGATGACCAGTAGTAAATGCGCGCATTTGCAGGCTCAGAACGCATATAGCTCAGATGCCCCATGGAAAACACACAACTGTTCAATGCCGATCTCTCTCTCTCTCTCTCTCTCTCTCTCTCTCTTTCTCTTTCTGTGTCTGTCTGTCTGTCTGTCTGTCTGTCTGTCTGTCTGTCTGTGTCTCTCTCTCTCTCTTTCTCTCTCTGTGTCTGTCTGTCTGTCTGTCTGTCTGTCTGTCTGTCTGTCTGTCTGTCTGTCTGTCTGTCTGTGTCTCTCTCTGTGTCTGTCTGTCTGTCTGTCTGTCTGTCTGTCTGTCTGTCTGTCTGTCTGTCTGTCTGTCTGTCTGTCTGTCTCTCTCTCTCTCTCTCTCTCTCTCTCTCTCTTTCTCTGTCATTCTCTCCCTGCCTGACATTCTCTCTCTGTCCCTCTATCTTTCCCTTTCTTTCTCTCTCTCTGATTCTGGAGGATTGTGGTATTTGCAGCAGAACGCCCAGCCCCCGTGCTCTCTGTCCAAGGCCATGGCCATCGCAGTGGGGGAAGGGGGCAAGCGTCAGGTTAGCTGTGGGTGGGATGTCTGGGGAGGAAGCCTCGGCTGAGAGTGGGTGTGGAGTGCGGGGGGGAGGTGAGAGGAGGGCTCCATGGGCCTTCTGTTCGTCCCAGCGAGCAGGAAAGGGTGACCCGGCTCCACACATGGACAGGAAGATTACATTTGGAGCCGTATTGGGTTTTGAAAAACAAAGGGATGTGTTCTTCCGCTTTCTGCTGAATCCTCTGAGTGGGATTTTTCTGCACCGGAGCTGCAAATGTTTTTGCCATGGATGCTGGGAAGGGTGTTTCTAATTTCCTCCCCCCTTCCCCCTATCTCTAGGAGATTTCCTGTGTCGCATGGTGCACTCACATTATGTCCGCACCACATGTGTGTGTGTGTGTGTGCGTTTGTGCGTACATGCGTGCGTGCGTGCGTGTGTGTGTGTGCTTGTGCGTGCACTTGTGTGCTTCTGTGCACATGCAGGCCTTTGTATAAACAAACCTTAGAATGTAGTCGTAGTATCACATTCCCACTTTTTTTATTAAACTGCAAGTTCCAAGTGGAAATGTCTGCATCTGTATGGACGTTTACTATCTTTCTGTTCTCTTTCTACGCAAGTTTTATAGAAAGACAACCTCAGACTACAGGGATCCTGCTGTTGTCATGCCTCAGCCCTCCTCATGCAGCCCTTGTCTTCCTTACAGTAATTTAGAGGACAACTACTAGTAGATCTAACTGCAAAGTCATGGTGTTAATGGCAGCGTATTCCATTGCCTAGGTTGCTGTTAGTCAATGACCTCATGTCATAATATTTACAGCGGTTGCATTACCTACAGTTCTATTGGCTACACTGTTTTTTTCTGTTATCACGCTGTGTTGCATGCAACTCTAGACGTTGAGTGTTGATTTGTTTTTTAAGAATTCCCCAAGTTTCCCTAATTTAATGCTAGAATGGCGCTAAATGATGCGTACTTAAAATTACCCCGCCCCGCTAATATGCTATCAATCCAACGCTCCATGGTATGCAGAGTGGATGGTCTCTCCCTGGCTCCTGCCTTGCTTCTTTGTCACATAACACTGGATCCTGAGGACCCCCTCTGGTTATACAGGCAATTTCCACATGGCCCCCAGCCTTCAGCTTCCCCTTCTATTGGGACCTTCTCTGCTGGAAGCAGATAAACCATCTACTCTGTCCAGTGCAGAGTAAACACTTCAGGTCCAACTGCTGGCGTGCGTGCGTGCGTGCGTGCGTGCGTGCGCGTGCGTGTGTGTGTGTGTGTGTGTTTGAGTGTGCACACGTTTGTGTGTTTGATGGCTAAATCATGCTTTTTTGGGAATATGAAGGCTTCAAGATTATAAAACATGAATCGACACACGTGGCCAGATTTCAAGAAGTGCACTTTGGAGCTGGACAATAATGGGGATATAAAGCACTTACAGGAAAAAAATAGAAATTAATGAAACAAGCTCCACATTGAGGTCTGTGTGAAGCGGTGCCAGGAGCACAAGTAGAAGGCTGAAACAAGTAGTGACCAAAAGTTGAATCAGAATCACTTCAGATGAACAGCCTTTTAGATCTTTTGAGATATATATTTCTTTTTTTCTTCCCGTTTCTTTCTGCTAGTATTTATTTTACTCCCAACAGCATCTGCTGGCTCCTGATGCTGTAGCCAGGCAGAGTTAGAGTGGAGGAGATCAAAGTGTAAGGCGAGATGGTTGTTCATTAACAGCTCCTCGGCCAAAGGGACGGAGGACTGAGTCTGGGAATAAGCATCAGTCACCTGCCTAATAACCAGCTTTCCCCTCAAAACATCCCTTCCTCAGACGTTTTCTTTCTTGCCTTTCATGATTATTTTATTTTATAATTTTGGCGGTGACACACATCCATTGCTCCACCAACAAGCAAAAAAAAAAGAGCGATTGCAATGCACTTTTACATGATTTGTCTCTCGTGCTGTTCCCTGCTTGCCTCCCCAAGAGAGCCAAGCCGGTGTGTATGATGCTGGACTATCTGGCCCCTGGCCTCCTTAACGCGACCGCTAGACACTTTACCAGCTGCTGGACACACCACTGTAGCGATGCACATGTGGAGGCACTGACAGGTATGCATCGAGAGGCAAATACATCAACAGACAGCTGTCCTCTCTGGCCTTACACTTCCTTTCCCATCCACAGCCAATGCTGTGGATGTGCTCCTCCGTTTAAAATGTGCTGGGTGGACTCCAGCAGTTTGGCCCTTTGTCCCTTGGCTCTGAGGTTTTTATGCACAGTATATATAGTTGTGCACCGCATATAAATGTCTAATGGTACTTGTAAAATGTTTTCTACAACTCTTTCGGCCTTCTTATATGAGGCCTTAAAAGCAATGAAGTTGTGTTATTTTGTTTGAAAAAAATCATGTTTACATTTCTTGAGAATGATTGAAGCCGTGACCAAGGTAAATATAGTGAGAAATTCAAAATGTATGCTAAGGAAAAGTGCCCCCATTTTAATTTCAAAATGCATTCAAAACTGGAATACAAAATAAAATGTTCTACGCTCAATGCCTTGTTCCACTTGTCCCTCTCCACGTGTCTACTACACCCATGGGGTGCCGGTCAGGGCAGCGGGCTTGTTTGCTGTTCCAGGTGCCATGCTTCAGAGAGGAGTGCAAAGCTCCGGCACCCTCTCTCTGTATGGATATTAAAACACCCGGGCGGCTCCCGCAGCTCTCGTTTGAACCAGAGGAAGGAGAAGGTCGGGGGGGCGGAGGGAGGAATGTTCATTCAGGTGCCCTGGATACACGCCAGATTAGATGAATTTGCTTTTCATCCTGCCGCGAAAAGGACTTTCATTCTAGGTCACCCGTGTCTACAATTGCAAGGAGGTGTGTGCGTTTGTGTGTGCGTGTGCGTGCGTGTGTTTGTGTGTGTTCAAGAGTCTTTGCAAATGTGTCATTTGAGAGTGTTTGTGTAGTGTAAGCCGGCACGTGCTGCCTCATGAGGACGGAATGGCACCCTTTCTTTTCTCTCTTAGGGAGATTTCCTGGTCCAAATTGAAAAATATTGCCTCAGTTTTTGAAGTTTATTTATAATGTGCTATGAATGATACCCTCTGCCCCTGAACGCGCGCACACACACACACACACACACACAGTTATTTTCCATTCTTCCATGAATCTATTACCCATGGAGGGGCGGGGAAGTCTTTGTCCAGGCCTCTGGGTTGACAGTTAACACCATTTGTTATAGTAAAAGATTTGTTTTCACTTTGACAGGACATGATGTCATTAAAGAAGAAGAATGAGGAATATCCTTCTCTTAAGTCATCCCCCCTACACACACACACACACACACACACACACACACACACACACACACACACACACACACACACACACACACAGATCTCAAAAGGATCTTCTTGCCTTCGAAGGTTCTGGCCCACAAATGGCCCAAACTCACTCCTAAGTACCGCACTCGATCATGTTTATTTATGACACCTAAATGACAACTCACTTTTCTATTAACATCATTTAGCAAACTATTTCCAGAAGTGACTAAGTTTCCTTTGGAAAGACCCCGGCACATAGGGTGCATGGCCCCTCCAGAGCCGATCAGGTTTAGAGGTGCAGTCCCGGTCCCACACACACACTCACATAGCATTCGACTCTGCTGCGTATTTGTTCTGCCCGAGGCGTTCGCCAGCAGAGCGGTCGTTCTGTCATGTTTCTCTCTGGTTTTATTCCATATTAACCTGAGTCCCACCAAGGGTAAAGTTGTGTAACAGATATTCCACACAGCAATCACACACCGCCGGCTTTTCTCATGGCGTTTGTGCCCATTACTATGGGAATTTTGTGTTTTTTTTCCCTCCCACCGGTTTTGGAACGGCCGCCTTTCCACAAGTTTGCCGAAGCAGAAAAATAAGACCCATTCCACTATCCTGTTACGGGCCAGAAATATAGCTTAGCTCTCTGAACCTTTGACTCGTGTGAGTAATATGCTGCAGCTATGAGCCCGGGCCCAACCTTGTGACGGAACAATCCCATTCTGGTCCACCTGGCATACCTGTCAGTTTCCTCCTGCAAAGACATTGTGCATGCCTGCTGGCCAACACACACACACACACACACACACACACACACACACACACACACACACACACAAACACACACACACACACACACACACACACACACACACACACACACACACACTTAAACATACACACATGTACACACACACACACACACACACACTTACATACATGCACACAGTTAAACATACATACACACGTACACACACATACACACGCGGGCATGCACACACACACACACACACACGTACACACATACACGTACACACACACACACACACGCGTACACACACGCATACACACGCAATACACACTAACCTGGCACACCTGTCAGCCCTCAGTAGGGGGACATTGTCCACACGGACTCTCTCTTACCAGGGCCGTGTTTATTGGCCTGTTATAGAGCTGTTAAACACAATTGTGGAGAATAGCAAACAAGACCCTACAAAACTCCAGCTGAACCTGAACACAACTGCCCCCCCACCCACCAACCCACCCACCCTAAAACACACATTCTGACACAAGCACACACACACACATTTTCCAGCTTGACCTTTACACATTACAGGGCACCTTGGGTCTCTGTGCAGTGTCTTTGGGCCCTTAACCTTCAGCCCTCACCCACAGAACCCCCTCCCCCCCAACAGCCACCACCACCTACTTCCCCTCACCACCACCACCTCATCTCCTCCTTCGCTCCATGCTGTACTATTCTTCCTCTTCTCCACTGCTCTTCATACCCTTTAATGGCTTTTCTTTCTCTCTCTGTCTGTGTCACTGTCTCTCTTGGTCTGACGCTCCAGCTCTCTTTCTCTCGCGCTATCTCCGTCTCATTCTCTCGCTTTCCCTCGCTCTTTCTCGTTCTCTCTTGCGCTCTCATTCTATCTCTCATTCCCTCTTTCGCTCTCTCTCTCTTTCTCTCTCTCATTCTTTCTCGCTCTCATTCTCTCTCTCTCTCTCTCTCTCTCTCTCTCTCTCTCTCTCTCTCTCTCTCTCTCTCTCTCTCTTTCTCTGTGCCCCGGCCGTGACACGACCGCACACACTTTCCATCCTCATGTCATGGTCACGGTACACGGGCTGGAAACAAACACCGCCGGCTTCACACTCTGGACCGGGGATGTACGGATGGAGGGATGGAGGACTGAAGAGTGGGGCGGGCGGTCGGTCGGTCGGTCGGTGGGCAGGCGGGGAAGAGAGGAGATGCTGTCAGTGGTCTTGGCAGCCTTCGTGGCCACTGATGCAATGTAATGTCAGGGGAGACGCTGACCTCAGGCTCCGTCTCTGTCTCTTGGACGTGTCAGCGTAGTTCAGCCTGACATGTTACCAACCCCACAGGGGAAACTGAATAAAATAGAAATAATAAATGACCCACCTCATTTGTCCACCCACACCACCTCCTGCCCCCGCTGCATACTCTCTCCCTTCCCCCGTGCCCTTCCTGAACCCTCGCTACCCTCTACACTGCAGCCACCCCATCCTCTGTGGTGCTTCAGAGAGACCAGGGCTGAGTCGTGGTGATGAGGGTGTGGATCTGTGGCATGACTCACTGCTTGACCATGGGGCCACAGATGGGTAGCCTTGGCGAGTTTAGCCTACACAAGCCTTTCGCCTGTGAGGTTAGCCTACCTGGTTCGCCACCGTTTCCCCCTGGTTGTAGAGGACTGGCAGCCAGCAGCACTAGCTGCCAGTCCTCCGTGGCTGGCATGTTGATGTTCTCTCCAAGCATACCCCAAAGGTCTTGCTTCTTTTTTTCATTCATTTATTTATATTCCTTTCCCCCCCCAACTGGTTTCTCGGTACAGTTGAGGAAGCTAGAACGGTAAACTGGCTGGCACCGCAGAATTTACGAGCTATGACCTTTGACAGACCCGTGGTTTTAGTAGGAACACTGTGTTTCTGTGGCAAATAAAGGCAGCATATTAGGTTGGGTATTATTTGGTGGACATATGTTCTTTGGGGAACATCACGTTTTTTAGGACTGGACTTGGAATATCAATCAGATGACCAAATTATTAGCAGTTGTGTCTGCAATCAGAGGCGTGTGTTGAAGAACACATGAGAACCCTCAACAGGAGGTGAACTTACACTCCCACTCACACCTCACTGTGTGAACGGGTTAACTCTGCCCGGGTGGTTAAACTCCAAGTATTTTGAGTATATTTAACCAGGGACTGCAATTCATTCCTGGCTTGCCTGTTTTTGTGATGAAATATGATTCTGTAATAATGCTATAAAAGATTCTGGGTCTCCTTGGGATCGTCCATCACCATCCACATCCCATAATCCCCCACGGTGTGGGAATGTCCAGTTGCCTCTGGTTCCACTGGAGGCCGATGACCTCCCACATCTAAGAGGAAAGATCATATTGCTTTATTTGGCCTCACTGCCAGAAGGACCAATAAAGTTGCCACTTTAGATTAGAGTCGATTTGTTTGGGTGTTTTTGTATTCCACATCAGCTTTAGCGAAAATTGTAGTAAGAAATAATAATAAATGAGGCCAAACTGGAGATTACTTTTCTATCACCCATATTTTACAAGTCTGATGCGTCATTTACTTTTCCATTACATATTTAGAGCCATTAACACATTTCAAATCACTTTACCCCTTGCAAGTGCGTAAACATCTGAAAACAGCGGTCGCTATGTGCCATAAATTCACTTGTCCAGCTGTTCCCTTTGTTGTCATCTGTGAGATGTTATCTGAATACCGCTCATATATGACTCTGTAATGGGGCAAGCCTGCAACGGCACAGGCCTGACATCATCCCTGCTTGTGTGTTGCTATGGGCATTGCAAAAACAATGCATGAGAAAGTCACAAGCCAGCACTGCCTATTATATTTTACAGTACATGCCGTAATCACAGCATCTACCATATGGGGTTGGCAACAGCGTAGTCCCTTTCATTTATTCTGCTGTAGTTGGACAAGAACTGGTGTGCAATATGTTTAGCAGGTGCAGGGGGCCTTGCTAGTGAGGCGAACATGGAAGAAGTGTCGGGTAATTGGCCTCGTCTGTATCTTCTCAGAACACAAGACTCTTTCAGCCCAGTATTTAACCAGCTCTTCAGCTTACTGTATTCCCCCCTGTTATACTGGGCAGCCATTAACGTCAATATGTTATATTACAGTTTGATTTTGTAATGATGTCTTGACATCTGATGAAATACTGGCACATTAAGTAGCCGTAAGTTACAACATTGTAACTGATGGCATTTATATGAGGAGCAATGAGTGGTCAATGACTTCAGTTTATACTGTAGAATGCCAGCCCTCTGAAATCACTTGTTTGAAAAGGCTAACATGTGTGTATATAGTTACATTCAGTTTGTTGTGGTTGCGCCGGGCATTTGTCTTGATCTGTGACGACGATAAGGGAACAGTCTCACTGTATGCGTTGTGGTCGAGCGGTAGTGCCGATTGAGCTACCTCCTCAACCATATCACAAACCGCTCTTTATTTGTCTCCACCACCTAAGCCTTTGGGCTTTTGTAATTCTATATCTGTTACTGCAGCCCAATATCTCTGGAATACTGCGACAAATGAATTGCATTGATCGATGTTGTCTTGATTGTAGTATAGATACTCCTCTTGGGCAATGCAAAAAGTATCCTCAATTGAATCTTCCCCCGAGGTCAGGACCTATTCAAGAATGAAGTGCTAGTGGAACGGTAGTGTTCAGAGAACGGGGGGCGGGTGTGATTTTTTCAGTGTGCGGTGTGTGTCCAGGGAGTTCAAGGGGCCGCAGGGCCAGAGTCACAGTGTGAAACCCCTAGGTTTCCGTGTGTTGGCCTTCTTTACAGCTTACGGCTGAGATCTGCCGCAGATCTGCGCAGGGCAGCGTGAGCCCGGCTTTAATCCTGTACGCTGGCTCCGAAAGGAACCGAGAGCCCATAATACCTGTCGGCGTGTGAAAGCGTTCCGATTTCAAACGCCACTTTGAAGGGCGATCAGAAGCGGAAGCAGCGCGATATGAACGTGAAACCATACCTCTCTCTCTCTCTCTCTCTCTCTCTCTCTCTCTCTCTCTCTCTCTCTCTCTCTCTCTCTCTCTCTCTCTCTCTATGTCTCTATGTCTCTCTCTCTCTATGTCTATCTCCCTCTTTCTCTTTTGTTATCTCTCTCTCTCCCTCTCTGTCTCTCTTTCCACCTTGCTCTCGCCCTTCTCTTTAATGGTGTCTTGCCTTTTCTTTGGCCTCTATAAAAGCTTGAAAAACCAGCTACCTTTTTATGGGTCTATCAGAAGCTGCTCCAACATCTGTGCGTATATCCGTACATATTATACCGTAAGGGGTGCCATTTTAATTTGAGGGTCTTGCACGTGAAAAATTGCACGTGCACTTATAAAATAAAACCGATATAAATGCTGACAAAACCTTACTTTTAATAAGCGAGTTAAATAGAGTGTACGATAATTAACTAACCAAAACCACATTAAAACAAACACATATGTACACAAAAGGTTCTGGCAGCCTCTGTTTTGTGCCCCCATTATTCTTTTAACTGTTCTTTTTAAAATCAATACGGCGTTGGTCTCATGGAATAGGACAAAGGGAAAGTACAACTATCAGTCTTATCAGCCAGTAAGTTCATCAGTCTTACTGGCTACTTGCTGTTTCTGCTGACCCTCTGTAAAACTTCCCTTTGTTTTTTAAACCAGGTGTTTCTCTTGATTGCATACGCACATTCCCCCTCTGTAGGATCCTGTGTTAGTCATACTGCACGTTCTCCCTCCAAAATGTAGCTTTGGGTCGCATCAATGTCACATGAATGTAATACCGTGTAAATCTTTCGTCACCACGCACAGGATCGGATTGGGTTTTTATTGATGCCGCTCAATTCCATATAGGTTGCTGCGTGATTTACGTTCACCACACCTGTGTAAACCATAATAACTCGGCCGTGGCTGAACGGCTCATGTGTGCATTGCTCTGTCCCTGACGAACACTGTTGAGGGAAAATTAAAGTACTCTTCCCCCCTATCTTATCCACCAGCCTATTGAATTAACAAGGTGGATTCAAGATGTGCCATCATGTTATTCCATTATAATATTCTTTAAACATTGTGCTAAGCTTGTTGTACTGATGTTTTCCCCTGCAGCTGGAGGTCCAGTCGTGCTGCGTGTTTCTGCCCAACGACAGCCTGCCCTCCCCGAGCACCATCATCTGCGGTGACATACCCGGCACCGTCCGCAGCTGGTACCACAACCAGGCCTCCATGCCTGGGACTCTGGTGGTCTGCCTGCCCCAGATCAGTGTCCTCAGTGCTGGACACAAGTACATGGAGCCCCTGCAGGAGCTGCCCTTTGTGGTGTCGAAGCCGATCCTGGAGGAGGGTATGTTCTTTCACGTTGAACAGTCCGAAACAGCAAACAGACGTCAGCTCGCATTAGACAGTGGAGGAATGCAGCCGGGCTTGACGGAGAATAGGGACTATTAGGGTTTGACGTTTCCTTTAAAAAGTATTAAACATTGACAGATTCATAAGTTCACAAGCAGGACGTTTCTGGCTGCGAAAAAGACACAATAATGTTGGAGGCGCCTATGGCTGAGTGAGAAGTGAGAGTGACTATTTCCTCATACCAGACTGCATCATGTCAAGTTATTATTACTACTGTGGCTTTTTGTAGGTTGACCTCATACTCCTCATTTACTGTGACAAAAGTCAAACAATCTTTGAGTGTTGGTCCTCTGAAGGATGGTTGTTGACCATATTGCCAGTGCCTACACACCTGTTAGAATTGACATAACAAACAATTGCTCAGCAATGTTCTCTCATCGATGAAGGAGGAGAAATGGGGGCAACCTCCAATGACATCAGTGTTGGGCATGCAGATTACAGTGAGAAGGGGAAAAACGACAGCGAAAACACTGACATCAGTGAGACCTTGTCAGTGTTGCCGTTAAAATTAACAACCCATGCATTTAGTAATTCATTCCACCTCCTTTGAAAAGCTCTTCATCTCTCATGTTCAATGCACTGGATCAAAGCATGCTGCCCACGTCGCAAGACAAATGTGTTTTTCGTGGCAGCGGGCAGGGGGAACATGCCCAACATTCCCATCTCCCTCTCTCTTTCTCTCAATCTCTCTTCGTCTCTTTCTCTCCATCCCTCCCTACCGCAAGCGGGGTGGGCACTCTTAAATCAGGAGGAGGCCAGTCAGGCAGATAGTCTCTGACACATAGAGACACTCTGCTAGTGAGGCCGGTCCAAAGGTGTTTCCAGAAGATACTTCCCGGGTGATCCGTGGGCTCACACAAAGGATACGCTACTGCTTCTCTCAATTCCTCTTTCATGTTTTCCATAAAGCTGTCTGACCTGCTGCCAATGGCCTCATTTCTTTATTTTTTTCAAGCTCACTGGAAAGAATGATTATTGCGTTGACGGTCGTCAAGTGATCTATTTTTAGCCCCAGCTGCAGTTGACCTTCTCTTTTGCTGTGCTGTGTCACTTCCCCTGAATGTCACCCACGTTGGCCTCCAACTCACCTGTCTCTGGTGTCCATTCTGGCGGGCTCCTCTCACTCCTCCTCCAGCACTTCTGTTGTGTCTCGTTCTCCTTTTTCTACTGCTAGAGTCTGCTCCTCATCTCGCCCGTGTCTCTGTGTTCTCGCCTCTTCTTTGGACCCATGCCTCCACTTGTTTCCATTTAATACATTTTCTTCCTTTTTTCTCTTCCTGCCTCCCGCTGGGAATCCGTTCACTTGTGTGTCTTTCCTTCCTTCCTCGTTGTCTTTCCAAGATGTTATAGTTTGGCTCCGGTTTACATACTCAGAAATGTTGAATCGAACGTCTGAAGGAATAAACAGCTTTAACATCTCTTTTGATTTACATCTCTCTCCCTCTCTCCCTCCCTCTCACTCTCTCTCTCTCTCTCTCTCTCACTCGCCCTCACCCTACCTCGGACCAGGTGATGCCTTCCCCTGGACCATCAGCCTGAGCCAGTTCAGTGTGTACACCCTGCTGGGCCAGCAGCACAGCCTCAGCCTGCTGGAGCCCATGGGCTGCACCTCCACGCTGGCCGTCACCTCCCACCGGCCGCAGGCCAGCGAGGGACGCCAGTCTTTCGTGGTGTGTCTCCACGTGGACCTGCAGCCCGTCCAGGTCAAGTGCTCCAACCCACAGGTCAGCCAAGGGTCCCACCCGTGGGTGGCTGGTTTCTGCTCATCTATGTACCGCTTTGTGCTTGCCTGAATACACTGTTCGCATGGTGCCATCGGCTTCATCATCATCATCATCATCATCATCATCATCATCATCATCATCATCATCATCACCCTTATTATCTATTTGTATCCATAAAGACCCTGATATATTTGAAACTAAATAGAAGCTGCTGTGTTCACCCGAAGCCCAGTGCGGCACTTTGGCAGTACTTTGTCCATTTGAACACTGAAATGTTGCATTAAGCTTGGCTGCATTGGACATTGAACTTTGTCCTCAAGTCAGAGTAAATAGGTGAGTAGGATGGCTCAGGGTTTGCTCTCAGACTGTGTTGAATGTTTTTTCTGGATTAGATGTGGCACACTTGAAGTTTTCGATTTGGAGTAGTAACATATATTATGACAAGATTAATTCAAATAATTGGAACATGTTGCTGTATGGAAAAGTGCCAGAATCTGGGCTTAGTCCAGAAGCACTGTATTAACAATAATAAAGTAGTTTGCCAATAGCTTTCCAGCCCAAAAGAAAAAAATAATGGCAACCTTTAAGATTCTAACAGAATCTTACAACAACATTGAGAAGGGTGCAGGGGTGAGTGTCGGCCCGTCTGTCTGACTCAAAAGGTCTTCCAGGGTCTGCGGCCAGAGCAAAGGCAGGAGGGAATTCCGAGCCGCCTTGTCATTTGCTCTGAGGGGATTTTCATTGTGTTTCGGTGAGAACGTGATGCATGTAGACAGATTGGAAACGGAGCATGCTTGTCTCCGGGTTAGTGCTTTTCAGCGTTGTTTTTCAAAGCACTGTTACAGTACCGTAATCACATCTACATGTACCATTGCACATGTTTTGCTTTTCCTCAATTGAATTAGCTGTATTGAATTAAGCCCCTCTGTAAACACTTAATTGGGCGACCTTTTGAGTGGTCACATTGTTAAATGTCGCGAACCACAGTGACGAGCCATGGCGATATTGACTAGAATTGGTACCAGAGACCAAATGAAAGGCCTTAATCTGCCAGTGGTGAAAGCTTTCCCAGAGATGAGGACGGTTAGCCCATTAATGGGGGGAAAGTTTCTTCTCGTTCTTTCTTTTTTCTCTGTATCTCTGCCTTTCCTCTCCGTTCAAGATGAGTGTCTGGTGCGATTACATGAAGCCCTGATTGTGATTATACGAGGATTATCTTCTCCTCTGTTGTCCTCTCCTGTCCTTTTGTTTTTTCCTTTCTTTCTCCTCCTCCCCGCAGTTATTTCCACTACCACTCACATCAATACTGATTAATAGCCCATACAGATTCCAGTTGCGTGCCTGCTCTTTAAGAACAGGGCAGGATAGCCCGCTAATGACCGCCAACTGATTGCTGTACTGGTCCAGCCCAGTGGCCATGTGTTCCCGATGCAGGGCTCCTGGGGAATCCCACACTACCAGTGGACCACGCCACACCCTTGCACTTTGTCGTCCAGCAGGCACACGCGATGGACAGCGGAGCTACAGTAGTGCATCTCTGTGGCTCGAGTATACAGATGGAAATTAAAAGTTTGGGAGGGAGAATGAATGGGTAGGTGGCCTAATGAGGGCCTAAAAGACGGTCGAATAATCACGGTCGAATAATCAGTGGGTGGTATGAACGAATAATCGATTATTCGATGTGTGCCAACATGCATAAATGCAGCCATGGATAATCGGCAAGAAATCACTTAATATCTTAAACGCAAAAAACAACTACCTGCTGAGTAGTTCCAGTCAAATTGTCTGTTCAGCCTTCAAAACAAGAGCTGTTAAATTGTGAAAAGTATGTATACTTTATGTTGAAAGTATAGAAGTCGCGAGTTCCATTGAAACGAATGGCATGGTGATTCGGTCTTCAATACGAGAGCTGGTAAATTGTGAAAAATGAATTAAACTATAATTAGACAACGCGGTTATATGCTCTAGACCCTATAGTATCTGTGGTATAAAGGCTGGGACGAATTTATAATTTTGAATTATAAATATCTACAATGCATAACGTTAGCTCTGGCTCATAGCTGAGCAGACTAGAATACCTCCCGTTGCCAGGTCGAAATTAAGGTCTTTCCTATTTACTGGAGTGAGCAACTTTTCCCTTGCATAAGAACCTTACGGGAGGGTAATGATTGCTCCAGGAAGTAGTCAAACCCTCAGGCGTTACCAGGGAAACAAAGCAAACTTTATATTTGGATTGTAAAACGCATGAAAATATAAATGAATGGTCTTAATTTATTTTCTTTGGCAAGTGACCATGGTATAAGCGGGATAATGCCCTTCGAGGTGTCCAACATTAGTTCCGTCTGTTAATTCTCGTTTATTTGAATGGGAAAAAATGTTAACGGTCCAAATGTTGAAAATCGACATTGACCCTCGGGAACGAATAATCAGATATTCTGTCCCATCCCTAGTCTTGAGGCCAGACAGCGATGATCAATCATAGAACTTGGTATACTCTGTGAATTTTAAAACAATAATTGATACATAGAACAAGGGAAAACGTCCCCCTTATAAGAGTGATTGTGGAAAGATTCAACCAACCGATCGGTCCAACCTCTGATTTCTCTCTCACTCACAATTCAACCCGTCTCTGTATTTAATGTTATATGCCTCTATCTTTCTTCCCCTTCTCTCGTCCTCCCCATCTGCTTCTGACTGCAGTAGGCCGTGTTGTGTTTGGGTGGACTTCCAGTCACTCTCTTGTTCTCTCTCTCTCTCGCTCGCTCGCTCGCTCTCCTCTCTCTTTCTCACGCTCACTCTCTCTTGCTCTCGGTGTATATGTCTGTCTCTTTGGTATTCTGTCCGTCCGTCTCTCTCTCATTCTCTCTGTGTAACTCTCTCTCTCTCTGTCTCTCTTTCTCTCTGTCCCTCTCTCTCTTTCTCTCTCTGCCTCTCTTTCTCTCTTTCTTTCTTTCTCTTTTTCTCTCTGCATCTCTCTGTCTCTCTTTCTCTCTGTCTCTCTGTCTCGGTCTCTGTCTCTATGTCTGACTGTCTCTCGGTCTCTGTCGCTCCCTCTCTCCCTGCGAGGGGAGTGTGCAGTGGGTCCAGCCAGGTCCATCATTGCAGGCCGGTGGGTGTATGGCAGGCAGCTGTTGGTCCTGTATTGGGCGTCTGCTGGGTTTGGCCACAGCACAGCTTCCTGGACATGTTTGAAACAGCCCAGCTGTAATTTATTGTTGTGCTGTAACTTTGATTTATGCTTATTTATGAAGGGCCTCTGCGATTTGTGTGCATTGGTGTGTGTGTGCGTCTGTTTTGTAAGAGAGAGATATTTACAATGAAATGGACCAGCGCAGTTTATGTATATTAATGTTTTTGGATCCACATAACTGTCCCAAGTGGTGTTTCCAATGCAGGCAACTGCTTCAAGGGGAACTCTGCCAGAAAAATAGCTCTCGCTATCTTGTCCTTCTGTTTGTCAAGACTCAAAATTCATAGGGGTTTTATGGCATGGAAAGCATACATTTAGATTGCAAAGTAAAATGAGTCAAAAACAAAAAATAAACAAAATAATAATGGCACAAAATTAAGAAATTCAATATAATACAAATAAATATGTATACAAAGTGATAAAGTAAGTCTATAATACATTGATAACGAGGTTATGGTCGATGATTGACAGTATTTTACACTATACGTGTCTTAGACATGCATACATTTCTGTGACTCACTTGTGTCCCGTATACGCTACAATATTGAAACTAGCGAGTATAATGTATTAAGACAGTATACGCTAGAGTTCTTCTTTTGCTCTCCCCCTCTCGGTCTCTCTGTCTCACTACCATTACTTTCTCTCTGCCTCTTCCTATCCCTCCCATCTGCACCCTCATTCACTCCATCTGTGTGTGTGTGTGTGTGTGTGTGTGTGAGTGTGTGTGTGTGTGTGTGTGTGTTCTTGTGAATGACAGCATAACAGAGCGCTTCCCATTCCCCTGCTCCCCCCTTGTGTTTTCCGCTCTTGTTTTTGGCTTTGTTGTCATTTGAATGGAAAGCTGAGCTTTCCTGTGAACACATGATAAATGGTACAGAACGCTTGACACGCTGCCTTTTTCCTATCCCCGCTCAGATCTTAACTCCTTTTTTTGTTAAATGGGAACCTATGACACAACTTCAACTTTCCTATTTGACTGTTGTTGTGTCCTTTTCTCCCAGGATTAGTGTTGTTATGGATAAAACTATTGGGGAGAAAAATACTGATCTGACTCGGTATGATATTCAGTCCCACAGAGGAAGCATTCACTTGACCCTGGCCTATGTTGCATTCAAATTGACCCTGGCCTATGTTGCCTTCACTTGACCCTGTCCTATGTTAGGTTCTCTTCATCCTGGGCCATCTTGTGTTCACTTGACCCTAGACAATGTAACATTAACCTCACCCTGGCCTATTCTGTGTTAACGTGATCCTGGTGGTCCACGTGATGTTGTCTGTGAGGCAACGGTATAGCCAACAACGATCATGTTAGTTTTGATGCTTACTCTGTCTTCTCTGTTTCCTCCATCAAATTGGTCAGTTTAAGCTGGACAGATAAATTATAAACTACCAAAAAAATAACTATTTTAAAGACATGCTTCAAATATTTCATATATTGCACATCCAAAAATAGCCAACTTGGATCCAGAACCAGGACGGCCCCCGCAGCCCAGCCTGTGTTGATGGAAGGGTCCAGCGTGTGCTCCAGACCTCCCACACACCTCCTCCTACCTTCTTCCTCTCCCTCCCACAGGTGCAGCTGCTGTACGAGCTCTTCCTCAGCTGGAGCACCACCTGGGCCCGTCTCCAGAAGCACAGCGTCCTGCTCCAGACGTCCGGAGCGCCGGAGACCCCCCAGGGAGCCGCCCTGACCTCGCCGGTCCGCAGCAGTGCCGGCACTGTGCTGCCAGACGCCAGCACCTGCAGCCCCTCCGCCGACCTGGGCTCTCCCACTGAGGTGAGGCCCCCCCGCGGAGACCCGCCTCACACCGAGGGAGCTGTCATAGGGAGCTGTCATGTGGGAAGAGAAATGGTATTATACATATATATATATATATATATATATATATAGATATAGATATAGATATATATGTATGTGTGTATGTGTATACTTGTCATTCAAGTATGCATGTGTTTATTTATTTAAATGTACCATAGTGTGAAGTCTTTTTTTTTTCCATATATAGTATATAAATATAATTTTCTATATATCGATTTTCTTTTTATAGAAACGAAAAAATAAAATAAAATGAATTGTATTTGTAGATATATAGATATGAAGATATTTATTGTCGATACATAGTTGACATGGCACAATGACTTCATACAATAATGTATTTAAATAAACACTTGCATGATATGTGTGCAAATATATTGTATGCATATGCAGTACACCGCATGAGTATCAGATTTAAATGTATGAATTCCCTGGTGTGTCGTCTTGTTTCTGTTTTCATATATCTGGGACCCCTGGGTCTATTTGATATTTGATTGATCCCTCTTTTTGCTGAATAACTCTGCGTTCTGAATCTGTTAGTATGTGAGTCATATCATCTCTCACACTTTATCTATCTCTGTTGTTTTGTTAGTTGAATAAGCTGGATTCCACTCCCGGGTCCTCTCACGCACGCTGGGCCCCTGACCATCTCGTCCTTGAGACGTTTATTTTATTAGCAGCTCTGGTGTTCTCTTGCTGCTATTTGTTTGTATCATAAGGGAGTATTTCAGAGCCAGGTTGTAACAATTACTTCCACCAACGCCCAATTATTCAATTTTTGTTTTGTTTTCTGTGTTTTGTGTATTTTTTTCTCAGTTTTGGTTTGATTGGCGTGGATCTTCTTTTTTTTCTCCTTTTTCCAAGGTACTGTGAGTCATGAACGTGTTTTTTAAACCGGCGCTGTGTATGCAGTTACACCGCTGATTTATGGTTTGAAGAGCAAATATTGTTGTGCGATCCTTGGAGAGTTTCAGGCAGCCATCTCAGTGTTCCCATGTGCCCTGGGCTCGACACAAGTATTCAGCTTTGTTTGGGAGGCCTGTTTCAGAGCTGGAAAGCTCTCCCTGGCCTTGTGTTTCTTCCTCTTCCCCTGCCGTACCCACAGCAGATGCTTCTGATAGGCCACGCTCTCTGTTTGAGATGTGTAAGCAGGGGCTTGATTGAGTATAAACCTGCTCCCTAATTTGGGTAACAACAATAACCTGTATTTACATTCATGAGTGGAGATAAAATAGAGTTTCCCCAGAAAAGGATTCAAGCACATGGCCTGCTGCTAAATATTGTGTTAAAGCTTACGGAAAAAAAGGGAAATGTTCTCTTCCCTGTTGTTTTTTTTGTAGCTGATGTGTGAGAGACAACATAAAGGCCTCACTCTTTTTTTCCACTCTGGCCGGGTTGGTTGTTCTGGCCGGGCTAGAGCAATGTGGTCAAGGTCTTTTCTCTTTGTGTCTCTCGCGGTAGCTGTAGCAACTAACTATCTTGGGGCAACCGGTTGACCTCTGGCGGGGTGCGGGGTGCGTGCGTGCGTGCGTGCGTGCGTGCGTGCGTGCGTGCGTGCGTGCGTGCGTGCGTGCGTGCGTGTGTGTGTGTGTGTGTGCGTGTGTGTGTGTGTGTGCGTGTGTGTGCGAGCACATTCTTGTCTCCAGTTGTATATGTGAAAGAGCCATGGGGAGCAGTGAAGTGTTGGTGACATGTGTGTGAGTGTTTGTGTGTGTGAGTCAGTGGCTGCTACTACAGGACTGAGGACTCTGTGGCGCAGTCATAACCGTGGGGCCACACAGACTAACATGTCACCCTACTTACCGCCCTTGGAGCCAATAGAGCACAGGCTCAGCATTCATTCTTGTATTTTATGTCTCATTAGATAGTTTGTATTTATTGATCCAGTCGAAATGCTGGGGTTTCAGAGCAATTATTTTTGAGCAAATCCTTTTTTTGTACGCAAATCTCGTTTTATGTTTTATGTTTTATGTGTGCACATGGTCTGTGTGTTGTGTAATAACAATACTATTATAGTGTTGAGACATTATTAATACTAATATTTCATTACTAGCATGCATTTTGTGTGTGTGCTTAGTGAGAAGCCACAAGATAGTATTTGCTGTGGGGGAAATGATGGTGGAGGTGGAAATGGTGGTGGTGGAGGAGGTGGTGGTGGAGGTAGAGATGGTGCAGGAGGAGGAGGTGAAGGAGCATATGGAGGTGGTGGTGATGGTAGAGATGGTGCAGGAGGTGGAGATGATGGTGGTGGTGATGGTGGAGGAGGAGATGGTGGTGGTCTCTGCTGTGGGGACCCCTCCAGGCCCAGAGTAGCCCTAGTGGGAGCCTCCTGACAGCCCACTTGTCAGTGTTTACCTATAAGTACAAACACTGGGAGAAGTGTTTAGTCCTCCGGGAGGCCCGCTGATTGAGCAAGAACGTGGGAGCTGTTTTCATAACTCTCAGCAGCAGTGGCAGCATTCTCCCCAATAGCCCCCCACACACACACACGCACACACCCACGGTCTATCCCCCGGCCCCTGTTTCCTCCCCCTAACCTGTCAACCATGCCCCCTTAAAAACAACCCCCCCATCGCTCTCTCCCCTCCTGTCCAAGTGAACCATGCAGTCATCCCCTCTCAGTCCATTGCCTCCCTCATGAAGTGATCCTGTGTCTCTTTTCAAGTCAGCATCCCTTGTGTCTTTCTTGCCACCACCACGGTTTGCCTCAATCACTGACTCAACTCTAATTCAACCTGTTGATTTGAGTCTCTCGCTCTCTTTGACCCTCCTTAGCTCCTCCATCCCTCCACCTGTCCCTACCATATATCATCCCCTCCCGCAGTCTCTCCTCGCCCTGAGACACCTCTCCCTCCTGCCTTTCCTCTCTCTCTCTCTCTCTCTCTCTCTCTCTCTCTCTCTCTCTCTCTCTCTCTCTCTCTCTCTCTCTCTCTCTCTCTCTCTCTCTCTCTCTCTCTCTCTGGCTCCAGTGTTTGGGTCTCTCTGATGAGCGAAGACAAACTGAGCAGAGAAAATAAACCCACTTCCGCAGGCGGTTTACAGTGCAGAGGCCCTGGAATTAAACATTATACTCTACAACGGGTTGTGTGGACGGCTGGCCAAACAGCTCCCCCTGTGTGTTTGTCCATGTAGTTTGGGTGCGTGGGTGGGTGGTTGGGTGAGTGTGTGTGTATATGGATGGCTGGGTGGGTGCGAGAGTGTGTGTGTGTATTTGGAAGGGGGGATGTGTGTGTGTGTGTGTGTTAGGCCCTCTATGTGGCAACTCGTGCACGGAGCACCTTGAGCCTGCGCCACATCTGGTCCTCAAGGCCTCACCTTGATGGGAGGTAGAGGGGGGAGGAGGTGGGGGAGGGGATCCATGGGAGGGCCATAGAGAGAGGAGATTGTGAGCGTCTATACGAAAGAATAGTTATTTTTGGCGACAAATAGTTATGTCTAGTCGGGAACTATACAAGTGAACACCGGCAACACAAAAAGTCCTCCTGCAGTCCAGTGTAGTTGGACCTACGGTTGCACAAACTATTTTAAGAAGGCATTGCGTTTTCTCTCCCAAACGGCCAGCGAACCACAGTAAAACAAAACACGGCGAATGAATTCCCGGCGAGTAGTATGTAAACTTTATTTAGTCTTTCTGCTGAGGCCCGGAGGATGGAGGCATGTGGGCTGACAGCAGTGTGTCTGGCAGGGTTACAGGAGCACTGGAGTGTCCAACGATGCAGTATGAAACCACGCTACAGTACACAGTGGTCAGAGCTTCCCACACACACCAGCGGCTGGCTCCCGTTTCCACACATGACACTAAGGAGCCTAATCCCAGCGACTGGACCAGAACTGTAAGCTAAACAGTCCTAACCACACACATAGTCACACGCACGTGTACACGCGCACACACACACATACACACGTGTATATATATATATATATATATATATATATATATATATATATGTATATATAAATGCATGTACATGCACATATGCCAAACCACGCATACAGCACATGCTAAGAGTACCACAAAATACTTGGAAAGCCCTTGTCTATACACACAGAACACACACACACACACACACACACACACACACACACACACACACACACACACACACAGAACACACACACACACACACACACACCTACACAGACACACACACACCTACACACAGAAAACACACCCGAACACAAACAATGTTTTGTGTTATGACTCCTGCTCAGTGACGATTAGTCCCCAAATGGCGGTTGACACTGGGACATCTCTCAATGCCCCCTGGTTGGGACCAAGGCTCTGGGGCTCATGTTACACAAACACAGACACACACACACTTACGCATATAGTATTTACCTTACTTTATGGTCCCATTGCAACGGTTCAATTCAGACGTGATGGGAGTGGAGTGTTGTTGCTAGTTACAAACTGTGTTGTTTTTAGAGTTGCAGTTGTGTGCAAGCTCTTGTTTATACGGACATTACTGCAATTTTGCATTTAGATGGATCTGACAGGCTAAGAATCCTTTAAAATTATGTTGAATTAAATAATGATAATAACAAATGACTGCAGTCAACAGTTTTGATATGTTTACTTAATAATTTTTTCATGTAATTACTGAACACATTAAGTGAATTTCAAGGGTAGAGATCTTTCCGTCCTTCGAAAATCATAGACTTCTAATTTTTTTTATTTCCATGGGGTCTAAATTTGATGATTCAAGTGTTCTGGAATCTTTCAGGAATAAATTTATTATGGTTGACGCCCGTTACTGTTAATGAGAATCACTGGCAGTTGATCCTCAAAACATTTTAACTTGAGTTGTTATAAGCAGACACAGGCCCACACACACATGGACAGACACAAACTCGCACCCACACAGGCATGTACGCCCTGCAAACACACACACACACGCACACACACACACACACACACACACACACACACACACACACACACACACACACACACACACACACACACACACACACACACACACACACACACACACACACACACGCCACCAGTTGTATGAGGACCTATTTTCATCATCTGGTTTCTCTTTAGTTGTTGTAATCAGTCCAGCAGCTATTGTGTGTGTGTGTGTGTGTGTGTGTGAGGGGGGGGGGGGGTATGTTAATTGAGATGGTAGATAACCTCCTCCCCGACCACAGGCAGCCCTGATAACGACCATGGTCATTACCTCCATGCGACAATGAAACCGCAAGAATGCAGGGATATCCCAATGAGGGCAATGCGCAGAGTATCACAAGCAACAGTTTGTCCTCTTCCAGGCTTACTTCAGCGGACAACCCGAGTGACGTGATAGAAAAATATCGGAATAAACGTTTTTTCTTGTCAAATAAATAAATAACGGCAATTAAAAGCTGTGGTGTTGGATGAGAAAACGACAGCGAGGAACGCCTATTTTGTATAGTTTTATTTTTTTATTGCGCCTTATTCAAAGAAAAAATCTGTCCAAAATGCTGTCATCCCCATCCCGTTGCCAAACCCCAGTAATGAGTTGAGCGCTCGCAGACGGCAGCCGCGGCCGCCGCATCCGCATGCTCTCGTCTCCTCCTCATCCTCACCCCCCACAACCCCTCGACCACTCTTCCTTCCTCTACCCATCCCTCCCTCCCTCCTTCCCTCCCTCCCTCCCTCCCTCCCTCCCTCCCTCCCTCCCTCTCTCCTTACCTCCCTCCCTCCCTCTACCCGGGCGGTGGCTAGAAACTGTGTGTGTCCCCGCCATGTGTGAGTGAAAGCAGGCCATGTGGGGTGCTGGTGGGACAGCTTAGGGTTAAACACCACCCTACTTTCCCCACTTCATACTCCCCCCTCCTTAGCCTCCCCCACTCCTTAGGTCTGCTCACCAGACTCTGATGTCATACACCATACATGAAGAACCCGGCGCTGGGTTGATGTTTGGTTGGACACACAGGCCACAGATGATGCGGCGGCGTGTTTACTGATACACGTCATGTGTACGCACACACTCTCCTTAGACACAGATGCACATCCACACACTGAGCACGGGGGTGTGCAGGAATAGAGCCACTGCTCTATTGTCGATGCTGCCTGTGGGTTCACAGGCCTGACAATATCTATAACCCTAACATCTTTAATTAAGGGTTGTAGGCGAGATGTCTGGAATTAGTTGAAAATGTCCAAAAAACTTGTTGACTTTGTTGAAATGATGAAAAACATGCTGCACGGCAGCATGGAACACTTATAGACAAAGGAAAATACAGTTATTTTATTTTTCTGTTGCGGTATTATGACACGGTGGCAAATTGCGTGCTTCGAACGATGGGATCCAAACGAGCCATGTCGCCAGTCGCTGTTTCGCAACTTTAATTTTGGCTTTGTGTTCAGCGGCCTCGATTCGACACAACGCAAAGATAATGTCTTTGTTGACATGTTGATGAAAACGTAAACTCTGCTGTTCCTCGTCTCCCAGCCCCGCTCTATCTGATGAACGCGCTCGGTCTGTGTTTACTCCAAAGAGAGGGCTCGCAGTCATTCTCCCCCCCCCCCCCCCCCCCCCTCCCGTTCCGCTGTGTTTTTCCGCACCACAGGGCGACTCGGTGCCAGCCGGGGACGACGGGCCCTTCTCGGACACGGTGACGCTGGAGCAGAAGACCAGCAGCATCGGGGGCACCAGCGGGAAGGTCAGCCTCTGGATGCAGTGGATGCTGCCCAAGGTCACGGTCAAGCTGTACGCCCCAGATTCCGCCGCCAAAAACACAGGTAGCCACCACGCCGACTCTGAGGTGTTGTGTTGGCTTGTTTACTACTGATGACGATGATGATTATGAGGATGCACTAAAGATGTAATATCACTTGATATTTATTATTATTCATTACATAGATTTTTATGTTCATATATAATATCGTGATTCTGAAAAAAGACAATGTGCTCAAGCGATATGCCGTAGTAACTTTGGAAAATATTAATGTTATAATCAGCCTTGTAATATGAATCATAGCTATCTGATTACTTATTATGTTAGTTGGTCCTTCGTAAAAGCCGTTCTCCTGGTCAGCGCCTTGTACGCATCACTCATTTACTCCTCAAGCGGGGCTGACTGATACCATGGTCCATTTCAACACCTTCAGAGATCCACTCTTTCCCTCAATAGACCAAATGAAAGTCAGCTGTGTGAGGAAAGAACAGGGAGAAGGGAGGGCGGGGACGAGGGAGAAAAAGACAAATAAATAAGCGTGTGACGTACCCCAAGTGAGCTGCCTCTCCTCCCCTCAAGATTTACTGGGGCGATGAAAAGCTCGATTTACCTTTAATTGGTGACTGTAATATTTAGCATCTGCCCACCAGATTGGCCAGCTTAAGGGCTTTATTAGGTGGAAATGGAACCTTTTGAGGGAGGACCTCACAGCGATGGCTTGACTTAAGAAACATCCTAAATAGGTATTAGGTGGATTTGGGCTGTAATACGGGCCATCTGAGTGTCCAAGGTGAAATACACTGCCGGAATCCAGCGCATGCAAGGCATTAAGCCTCATGGCGGGAAAACAAACCCACACGCTGTGAATCTAAAGAATGGTGTGCGCGCAATATGAAAACGTGTAATATCGCAAACACCTCCCCGGAGATAAGCAATCGGACGATAGGGCTGCAGCAAATCTACCGTGATGTCATGTGTTTTCCCACTGGCAGGCGAACCAGAAGCCCCTTACTCTCCCCCGCTGTTCAGCGTTGGAAGGTTACGGCCTAAACTGAGTGTTTGTATAGGGTTGGGAGAGGGAAGTCAATTCGACGCTCCCTGGACAGCATAAAGCAACAAGCCATAGACATTCTCCCTCTCCTCCGATAAAGCAGTTCAGACGAGGGGACTAAGGATTTCCAGCTCTCCTCCAGGGCTTGGTTTACCGAGCTCATGAATCAACATCAACACCACACTTGGAAATGCTCCGTTCCTGTTGGACTCTGGGAGCGGTGCTTTCTCCACCGTATCCACAATAAAGCCAGGGGACCCCGTCTGTTTAGATATTAATTTGCTATTAGGAGCCGCACTGTTTCTCCCCGTCACCGCACGGCAACGGCACAACACCAAACTGCGGCGGTTCCGCACGCTCTGCGCCCGCTGTTTTCCCAACGTAGCGGGATCAGATGGTAGCTCTCTGTTCCCTCTCAGTGGAAACAATGAGGGGAACAGGGGAAGATCGTAGGTTTGCCTCAACGCAGAGTTAATTAGTCTCGCTGTGAGGCCGGCTTAGTCACGTTCCCAAGCTCGGGCGCGGTGCTTTGTTTTGGACCCAAGGTGCACCAAGGCACGCATATGCAAATAATACACCCAATCGAACACGGACAGACACACAAGCACACTGGCACACGCTCATCAGGACGGGCTTCAGAGCTCCGGGGCCAGACTGATATCTTCCTGTTGAACAGGAAGCTGTTTGAAACGGTCGTCCCTATTTAAACTAAGTGTTTGAGTACGGTCCTCCAAGCTCTTGGAAACAAGAGGATCTGCTGAAGCTGTTGGACAACAAAACACTTAGTGGTGGTAGAGCGTTTCGTGTGTGTGTGTGTCTCAACATTGTTCTTTTTGGTGTGTCTTTTGCATAACTACGTCGTTTTTGTTTGTTTAGATGTGGTCTCATGTCTACGGGCAGACCTGTGGCTGATTAGACCGTGTGTAGAGATCCTGCTTCATCCAGCCTAACGCTGACCGACCTTTATCATGAGCACATGGGGATTTGGAGTGAAGGAACTGACCACAGCCCAGGAATTAGCAGAACTGGCCCGTGTTAGATACAGTGAAGACCTCACCCTTTTAATAAGAACACGCCCACGCACACATACACGCACGCACGCAAGCATGCACGCAAGCATGCACGCGAACCGCAAGCACGCACACACGCACAGACACAGACACACACACACAAACACTTTACAACAAAGGAACTTGACTATTGTGGCTGTATAAATAATACATTGTACAAACTTTACTTTAATCTTCCAATACGTGTTGTTTTTAAAGGAGCAGGAATAAGGGGACCTATTTGGTCATTCCCTAATGTGTTCCGTTTCTTTGTGCGTTCATCAGAGATTTGTGTCATTGCTGAAATGGAAGACCTGAGTGCCTCAGTGGACGTCCAAGATGTCTACACAAAGATCAAGTGTAAAGTGGTCAGCTTCAACATGGACCACTACAGGTGCAGGTAGAGTCAACTCAAGACACACCCATGCACCCACCTTTGTTGCTTTCTTTCCATCACAAGGTCCCATCTAGGGCTGCACATACACATACACACACTCGCACATGCGCACACACGCACACATCCACCTCAATATATACAGAATAACTGCCAATGTACAGAGACCATGGCAACAAGCCCACATGCCCATGAACCCCATATAACCCCCATAGGTGCTGATGTGATAATCAGTGGGGTGCTCTGGTGGGCCAAATGAATAAATACACAAAAGATAAATAAAGAAACCCACATGTCAGATCAGGTCAGCTTCGAGTGTCGAGGGGAAAAAAAACCCTATAGCAGACCTCCCTGGAGCCCTAAAACGACTTACCCCGTCTGTGCATTCAGTGTATGTGCTGCGTTCGCCCGTGCCAGCACACTGTCAAGGCTGGAGTTTCTGGGAGCACTCCATCACCGCAGCCAGGTTAGAGTAGTCAGAGCTGCCCAGGGACAGTGGGGGACGTCCAGGCTCTGAGCCCAGCATAATCTGTATCATCCTGGCCCACAGGAGGCCAGAGCTCTAGTCCCAATGCATCAGCCATGAAGAGATAATTGTGGCGGTATTTCATCGCCCAAGCACAGGTTGTGTGTGTGTGTGTGTGTGTGTGTGTGGCGGGTCGGATTAAATCAGGTCTAACAGGAGGGATGAGGCGTCTCATCCGGCCTCCGAGGCCTCGTGTCTCAATGCCGTAACATGGAGGTGGAAAGTAAGAGAGACAGGGAGGGAGAAAGAGAGGGGGGGGGCGTTCGACATAGGAGGTGAGTGCTGTAGATAATCAAATCCCTGATTTCATTTAAAACATTTAAGAGCCAGCAGGAAGAAGTTGGACGAGGGGAGCGACAGGACGTAAACGCTGCACCCCAGGGAAGGAAGGATAGCAGTCATCGTTAAACAATGCAGGAGGGCAGTGATGGGGGAGGCGTGTGTAATGAGAGAGAGATGGAGAGGGAGAGAGTGCAGATGACGGCAGGACTCCGATAATAACCTCTATCTGTGGAAACGTAGGTAGAGGTTTTCAAAAGTTTGGTGGAATGCCATCACGTCCAATTGCTTGTTTAGACACACACACACACACACACAAAAACACACACACACACTCGCACACAAAGACACACACACGTACACACAGAACGTGGCTCTATCAGCGACCCCGGAGGACGGCTGGTGACAGTTCACCCTCATTGGCTCCTAGGAGCCGCTCACACATAATTGAAGCCGATGTGTTCCAGCTGCTTCACAAATGGCTCGGAGCGAGAGATGGATGTATAGGAGCAGGGAGAGACATGGTAGGAGAGGACGGAGATAGATAAAGGGAGACAGAGCGGGAGGGAGAGGGGAGATAGAGACGCTGCTGTGGGGGGTCCGCATCGATGAGTCATTTAGAACTCCACTACCACGGTTGAGAGAGGAGATTACAAACACATTGTGGCAATTGTGTGTGTGAGTGTGTGTGTGTGTGCGCGCACACAACCACGCAAATACATACAGGCACACGTGTGCGCGCACACCTTGAAATGCAATGGTATACAAATATACTGCCAAACACACACAGTAATACAGTCAACAGATAAGAACACATGCACTCACATCACACACACATATGGACATGCATGTGTGTGTATGTGTGAGGATGTGTGTGTTCAATGTGTGTGTGTGGGGGGGGGGGGGGTCTGATTGCTGAAAGGAGTTTTTGAAAATAATTGGAGCAGATCGTTAAATCATTTCCCTTATGTGAAAATCGGTGCCATAAATGTGTTGTTCATGTTTTGGCCTTCTTACACAACTCTAATAACCCTAACCCTAATAACACCTGTGCGTGCGTGCGTGCGTGCGTGCGTGCGTGCGTGCGTGCGTGCGTGCGTGCTCGGTGCGTGCTCGGTGCGTGCTCGGTGCGTGCGTGCGTGCGTGCGTGCGTGCGTGCGTGCGTGCGTGCGTGCGTGCGTGCGTGCGTGCGTGCGTGCGTGCGTGCGTGCGTGCTCGGTGCGTGCTCGGTGCGTGCGTGCGTGCGTGCGTGCGTGCGTGCGTGTCTGTATGCCGGGTTGAGTTGGATTGGGTTGGTGGCGTGTGTGTTTATGCGGGCATAGAGATCTACAAAACATTTTCGCATGCACACCGTACGCACAGTTTACATCACACACACAGAACTTACTACACACATAGTACACAGTAATCAACAAATATGCATTCTCTTAAGGTTGTGTTTCTCTGTGATGCATGGTGTGTCCTGTTAAGGTTGTGTTCTCTGTGATGACGTGTGCTCTGCTCCACTGATTTTGATTCCGTTCCATTTTATGTAATTTATCGGTTGATTGAATTTCTCATTCACAGGTGACTGCCCAATGGATTCTTAAAATAACATCCTGAACGGGATGATGCACTGTTTCACTGACAATATGTGTTTGGATAAATGGACTCAGCAATAGATCACTTGCTTCAATCTAAATTTCTAAATATTATTTTTCTCTTGATATGATATCAAAAAGATAATGCCACAAGCATCACTGTATTCATTGTATCCGGTTTTTGTTGACCTTTTTTGAAACCAGTAGTAGCTCTTGTAAAGCCTACCATTTTCAGCACATCCCTTCGGGCCTTAAGCACTTGCTGCAGTGGTTTCGTTAGCGCTAAGCTGTTCTAGCTAAGCATGTGTCTCTCTCCAGGCAAGGGCAGGACTGGGTCTCTGGCCAGTGTGAAGGACTCATTCTGCAGTGCAAGGAGACAGCTGTGGTGAGGCCTCTGTCCCACATTAGTGTTACCAGCCCCTCTCCAACCCTCTGCCGCCCGGCCGCTGGTAGGCCTCCTGTCTGGAGGGGCTGGAGTGACGGGGGAGAGACAGCGATTGGTCTGATCCACAAACTTCTGAGGCTTTCAAACGAACCTGCAGCCAGTCCAGCCTGTGCATGACCCCGACATTAGAGCTAAATTCAATTCAGAACTCTCCCATGTCTCTCCAGCTGTGCCGATTGGCTGAGCGCTCCATGCCAAAAAAGATTTTAAAATGGTGGTTGCGGTTTTTCTGTGGGCGGGAGTACGAGGGCTGTGTGATGTGGCTCTTCCAGTCGCTCGATGACAACATCACAATACGGCTTGTGTGGAAACGGTCTCATGCTGGATGACATCAGGGGCACAGGTGCAACGTAAACACCTGAAGCCAACGCTCAGATAGGGCCGGCTTTTGAATGTTGAACAATCTCCAAGCCTGATCCTGGCCCAGCAAGGCTCACCCAAACATTGGATACAACGGTGTTCCTATCAGAGCCCTGGCATGTTTGGATAGCATGAGACCATTTGCCCTCGATATGTCAGCCCAGTTCAACCTACATTGCTGTTTTTGGTTGTAATCAGTTCTCTTTTTCCCTAATTTGATTTGCTGGAATAATCTCCCAGCTCCAAGCTCATTTCTGCTCTCCTCTTCCCCAATCCCTTGTGTTCCCCCCCCCCCCCCCCCCCCTCCCATCTCCTCTTGATCGGTCTCTATCTCCCATCTTATTTCCGTCCCTTATCTTCTTCTCCTTACTTCATCCACCCTGTTCCCCTCTGGCTCTATCCCCTTCTCCTCTCCCATCGGTGGTTTTCCTCCATCTCCTCGGTCCATCATGCTGGCCCTCTCCTCTCTGCTCCTCACCCACCAGTCCGGCAGAGGGTGTGCGGAGCGTGGGCGGCTGTGGAGGAGTGATCTTATCCTGCACTGACAAGCTGAACAGACGAACGGTGCTGGTTCGACCCGTCAGCAAGCAGGACTCTTTCAGCCACTTCTCTGGCTTTTTCCCCCCTGTAAGAACCAAGTTCTTCCTAGTCCCTCGCACTCGCTCTCGCTCTCTCTCTCTCTACCGCTTGCTCTATCCCACTCTCTCTCTCTACCGCTCACCCTCTCTATCGCTCCCTCTCTCTCTCTCTCTACCGCTCTCTCCCCCTCTCATACTTTCTCTTCTCTCTCTCTCTCTCTCTCTCTCTCTGCCTCTCTCTCTCTCTCTCTCTGGTTTGGTTGACTCTGCTCAGCTTCCATCAACAGTGCCATCATTTGTTTTAAATTGTATTCATGGTTCCAGAGCAGCCCTCAGGTAGATTTCTCATGAGCGCAATGCTTTGATATGGTTCTTATGGAGCCATAAGAGTTCTTTTGAACTCTCCTATTGAAGCGTTGTGCTCCGAGGTGGTAGCTACACATTGTTGTGTAAGTAACCACTTCAGGTGGTTGTCGCAACATATTTTCCGAGTCCTAAGGGCGACTCAGTCTGAGAGCAGTGAAATTGAATCTGCCATCAGTGTTTCTGTTTCATGTATTTGCACTATGCCAGACTGTAGCCATTCAGGCTGCCTTCTTGATTTACATTGTTCCAGATCTACTTTGTTTCTACAAAGATATTAATATGGTATATATTTACTTTATCACTCCCTAAATTCTGACTCGCAGAGTTGACTTCACTTATACTTAATTTTGATCAATTGGATGCCTGTTTGGCTAAGAGCTAATAAATAAGCGGCACTGTTAATGGAAGTTCCAGCAAACGGGACTGCTCCCTTCTGTGATATATTCCATTTAATCATGGTCCACTTGGAGTTTATTTTCTTTGCTTATTGCCTTGTTTCAATAAATTCTATGCTGTAATTAAGTTTGCAAATCATTCATTAGGCCGGAGATTTTGCCTTTGTGGTGAGCAAGAAGCATTGCCACTAATTCAGAGCACAGTGCTTTGCTGGCTGTAGTCGCAGGCTTGAAGTATGGCGTCTCATAGAGGAGGCTGACTCTTTAAAGCACAGCATCTAGGTAGATGTACTGTCATCGTGCTCCCCTTCCAGCAGTAGATTTAGCTTTGCTTGCTTTGCTAGATCAATGGACCACACTGCTGAGGGCCGACTTCCTGGTGGGACATTAGTCTTGTTTGGACTGCAGGGGATCCACAGAGTACCTACTTAACTGCACGTGATAATTCCCTTGGAAAATCACTTCCTATGTCTTTTAAAGACACAATGAATACATACTAGTGTGTAAAGTAGACAACTTAACTTGGTCTATCTTCATGAAACCGAGACTGAACAACCCTTTCTGTTTTGACTATTTTTGAATAGGCCTTCATCACAGAGGTGTAGTAAAGCGGGTGAACACATTCATATATCACAACGTTAATTATGGGCCCTTGCATGCCTCCAGACCGATAATTAACTTCAGTGTGCTTCAGCTGCAGCTGTATTCGCCCCTATCATGTCCTCTGTGATGTAGACCTTTATCGACCAAAAAAGATAACCAGAATGCTATAATTTCATGAACAGTTGTGCATGATCTCCATATAAGATATTTTCCCCTCCAGTCCATAAGTATGTCCATCTCTGGAAGTCAGCTCCCTCAGTGAAATAGGACTCGGCACCCTTAGCCCCCCTTCATAATATCTCCTTGTTCTGTGCGACTGCTCCAGTCTGTGGGCCTCGGCAGCGCGTTACAGTGAGTTTTGTATCTCGTCACCGGCCAGACGGCAGCCCGGGTCCTCGAGGGGTCGCACCAGCAGCACGGCTTCCTCTCCATCACCTACACCCAGGCCGTCACCAAGAACGTCCGCCACAAGCTGACCACGCGGCCCGAGCGCCCCCCGCGCGGCTGCAGCATGGCCGGGGGCCAGCGGGGGTCGGCAGACCCCCTGGCGGACGGCTCGCCCCAGTACCTGCGGGAGATCCTGCTGACCGCCCAGCCCTTCGACGTGGTGCTCTCCTGTCCCTTAATGGCCGCCGTCATGGGCCTCTTCCAGGTAGGAGTCCTGTGGAGCAGTGGCCTTCGGATTGATGAGGACCTGCGGGCATAAGAAGTGTTAATTCAAATGTCAAATCCGACTTGTAATAAATAAAGAGTTGCTTTAAATGTTATATTCAAATGTATAATAATACACTTTTTATCCATTTGCACACTTTTGAATGAACAGCTTTACTAGACTTTTTTTTTGTTTTCTTTAACATTCACAAACCACCGACATGCTCTATGCAAATTGAAAGCCCAATCCTCACTCCAGGCCACCGTACCGAGGCGTTACCGCGAGCGGGGCAAGTCGTCGGGCCAGCCAATGAGGAGCCACGCCCTGACCTCCCGCTGCCTGCCCCTCATCTACATCAACACCAGCACCATCCGAGTGTTCTGCCCCGGGACGCAGGACAAACACACCGCCACAGGTAGGGGGACAAGTCTGTCTACTACTAGGCACTAGGCTTCTCTACGAAACGCACGTGCGGTCCCTCCAGAGAGACCCGGGGCCCGCCGTACAACATGTGGAAAACGGGTGCGTTTCCAGAGAGCATTACTCTATTGGGGCGCTTTGTCCTGGGCTGCGGCGGTGTCTCGATAAAAGCCCTCGTCACAGCCATCCAGACACAGCAAAGCCACCACATTAGCATGGAGAGACATTCCCTAAGAAGAATGGCTGCGGTAGCGCAAGAACCCACAGTGGATACGTACATGGCTGTGTTACAGTGCCACTATTGTTCGGAAAGTCATTGATCAATGCTTGTTGTGTCTGCTGGTTTTATTGCGCAACGGTAAGGTTATATGCTCTGTTGTGACTGGGTTTGTCACACAAACGTGCATGTCTCTACATTTACAACTATAAATACAACTTAAAACTGCCTTCGCTGTGTGTGTGTGTTTGTGTGTGTGTCTACGTTTTATATTTGTGTCTCCATGAGAACCGTTGGTGTGCAAAATCCACACTGCAAAGAGAACCACAAACTAAAACATGCATGTCTGTGTGTCTGCGGCGTGCGCGTGTGTGTGCGTGTGTGTGTGTGTGTGTGTGTGTGTGTGTGTGTGTGTGTGTGTGTGTGTGTGTTTGTGTGTGATCCGGTAGAGTCCCACCAGAGCAAAGAAGACACCCTGGTGCTGAAGCTGGGCTCCGTCAGCATGGCCCCCCAGGCAGATAACCCCCTCTCCCGCACCGTGCTGCGCAAAGACATCTACCAGTAAGTCCCCCTTACCATCCTCAATGCCCCCTGGGGAGCGCCTTGTGCTAGCCCCCCTTTTAAGGCTGTTTGGCCGTAACGATGCTGTGGAGGTGCCCCCCCCCCCCCGCCTCATAGTAGTAAAACATCCCCTAACACTCACTCCCGGCTTTATCATAATAGCCAAATGCCAATGCACACTTACAGCTCATTCATGACCTAGTATACACACGCATGCACGCTCTCCCCTTCTGCCTCTTGCTCAAACACTCACACACACACACACACACACACACACATGCTTTCTCGCCTTCAGTTGTGCCGATTGACCTAATTTCATCACTCCATCAGAGCCACGATGAGATGAGCAGGTCCTTTGGATCAGGGTGTGTGGCCGAGTCTCCGTCTCGTCATTATGTGTGTGCGCCTGCATGTACACGCACACATCCCGTGTGACCGGGGCGACTCTGATGCCTGAGGGTGTGCAGTGTCCAACCCCCCCTTCCTTTCTCACCCCCCAGCGATAAAAGAAAAGGCCTGAGTGACACCTAGGGGGTCCATCGGCCCCTCCAACTGTAACACAAGACTGTTGATACAAAACCCCCCTCCCCCCCGTGCCATGTGGATCAAAGCTGGGAGCCGCGGAGAGACCGGACTTCTGACGGAAATAGCTCAGCGCAAAACACATTTTCCCGCCATAGGCAGCCCAGAGCGTCTGGATTGTGTCATAGCTGCCTGAAAACCGCAGGCACCACCATGTGTGTCCACATGCCTGAGTGTGTGTGTGTGTGTGTGTGTGTGTGTGTGTGTGTGTGTGTGTGTGTGTGTGTGTGTGTGTGTGTGTGTGTGTGTGTGTGTGTGTGTGTGTGTGCTGTGTATAGAAGGGAGGTGGAGGCGGGGGGGCTGGGGGGGTTGCAGAGATGGAGCTGGCAAACATATGTAATGAGCGAGATAAAAGTGATGCCTAATGCCTTGTACAGCTGCTGGTGAGCGCTGAGCTGACAAAGGGAGCCCAGAGCGGAGGGAAAGAACGGGGGGGGGGGAAACTGTGGAAAGAAGAAAGAAAGGTGGACCAAAAAAAAAAAAACCCCCCTCAAACCACGACCCCCCCCCCAATATTTTTTTAGAAACGCCCAAAGACGAGGTGAGGCCACTCCGGTCTTTATTGCTGCCTTCAGTTGGGTGAAGTGTCAGCGTGATAGAGATTGCATGCAGCACAGGCGTACAGGGGGTCCAGGGGGGTCCTTGGGGGGGGCCCGTCTGACAGCACCAAAGCCATCGGGGGGGGGAGCGATGGAGAGAAGTGCTGCGCTCGGCGCAACACGGCCTAAATGTCTTCCAGAGAGCCCCGCTCTGCCGCTTTGATGTATGAGGCAATGATGTTATTGATCAGTTACCATAGCTACTGTTTTCCATCCACATGGGTGATTTCTGTTCTTAGTTTCTCTTCATTTTTTTCATCTCATTGTTTTTCGTCCATCTGGACCGTGCGCTGTGTTGGAGTGTGTTGTTGTTTGTTTGGTCGAGTCGGGCTAGTGCCGCTCAAGGGAGTTTTACTCGCCGCGTCGCCATGGAGACTGCAGCAGCATCTGTTTTGTTGACACGTGTCATGCAGGCCCGCTGAGCGATGACCTTGTAGGCATGGAAAATGATCATAGAAGTTCTTTGACCCTGAAAATAAGTTGGGCCCACTTTGCAATTTCCGCCCACATTGGCTCGTGCTGTTCTTCCTTTGGTACTGAGAGGAGCGGCAGCTCTGTGGCTCTGTTACCCACATAGCTCCCATGCATTCATGCATGCATACATACACACACGCATACATATAAATGCACGCATGCACGTAAATACATACATGCATTCATGTATAGATATATGCATACATACATATATGCAAACAAACATATGCATTCATACATATCTGCATATACGTAAATACATACATACATATGTGCAAAAAAACATTCCCATACTTTCATACATACATGCATTCACACACACACACACACACACACACACACACACACACACACACACACACACACACACACACACACACACACACACACACACACACACACACACACACACACACACATACTCACACTCTGCAGGCGCAGTTTTTTGCAGAGCTAATTTATCATCGTCTTATGCGCACACACATATGCACGCACACACTTCCAACCAGGAATGATCCCTTCCCACCTCCCCTGTTCACAGCCTCCGCGGCTCCCAGCTGCCCTGACTGATGCTCCTGTGTTTGGAGTCCTCTGTGCCGTGGCAGAGCACTTAGCGGCCCTCTGTGTTCATACCAGACACTGTTGGCTGAGCGCGCTCGCCCCGCACCGCGTAGAAAAACCTACATTGACAATCTGTAATCATGCAGGGGAGAAATATGCCTCCGCCCGCCGGTAGCCATGCGCTTTACAGCTGCATCCTTTAAGAGAGGCACCGCTAATTACATCCAACGTCATAATCGGACGAGTGATCTACGAGCACGCAGCCGTGATGTTAGTGTCTACCATAGATCAAATGATTACCTCAGGATTTAATGCCACCCTGGAAGAGTGCGGCGGGGAATTCAATTGACCCCCTCCCGACGCCGCGTTTAGACTAAACTGGGGTGGAGTGGCCGGCGTGTATACGCAGCGTAAACATCCTGACATGCTGGGCCTATCAGGGTGCCACTCTGTGTGAAACCCAATGTCTTTCCTGTGTGTTCCCGCAGCAGACGAACACACACACACACACACACACACACACACACACACACACGTCTCAGCTTCCCTTTCATGCTAAACATTTTGGGGGTCCTCTGTGTATTTATCATGAAGAGTGGATGGACCCCCCAGCCCCTCCTCCCGTAAGAAGCTCAAATAAACGTGTTGAGCTGTAAGGTCTGTGAGGTAAAGTGGATACCAAGCACTGCGCTTATTTGATCATGTGGTGTTGGACGTGTTGCTCCCTGAGAGGACCGGCACCCCTGTGGCTTCCACACACACACACACACACACACACACACACACACACACACACACACACACACACACACACACACACACACACACACACACACACACACACACACACACACACGTACCCCTTCCTCCTGTCTCCTCACCTCCTCCTCCAATCACGCGCCATATAAGGTCTCCGTCAATTGACACAGCTGAAATCATTTTCCGGACTTGGAAAAGCCGATACCCAGGGAAATGTCCAGCATGCCTTCAGCCTCTTGACTTTCTTGTGGTTTGAGTCAAACCTCACAGATCGCTCCTACCAACCCCTCTGTCTCTCTCTCGCTCTCTCTCTCTTTTTCACTCTCTTAGCTAATGCTTATTGTATTAGAGCTAAGGCTGAATGTCAGAGAAAGTTCATGCACCTAATGCTTTATGAATTTTGTCTCACTTATATCACGTTTTTTTATTATTTATTCATTTAGTTTAATTTTGTTTTGTTTTATTTGTTCATGGAACAATTTGCTCATAGTCTCAGGCATCTGGTCAAATGAAGCCCCTTCTATGTTAATAGTTTAAATTAACGTTGAGTGGTCCCTCTTAAGACCATCCACGCAAGACCTTTTAAAGACCTTTTAGGGGAAGAAGGGTTCCACATGTGTAGCAGTTTCAAATCCTCCAAGAACACTTTAAGCCACTTAAGAGAAGTATGACAGTTGAAAAGTGTGTGTGTCTGTGTGCGTGCGGATCTGAACCCAAACGTAGGTGTATATTAGTCTCTTTGTGGCTCACCTTCTCTTGTCTGCACATATTTCCCCATGTGCTCGGGTGTTTTCCTGTGGCTGTTTGTGTACAGATGCGTGTCATTTTCCACAGTCCTGCACCGAGATGGAACAGTCTTAGATTCCATCACGCCGTTACCTCACCGTCTCTCTCATTTGGGATCGGGGGAGCATCCCTTCGCCGCAAAACACAGCATTTCCCTTTTTTTTTTCTTTTTTTGGTCGGGCTCGGTCTGGATTTTGATCTGCACGTGTCTCATGGTTTCCATGGAAATGAGCCGAGCAGTAGTCAGTTGCACAGCCATGTGTAAGGGATGACATCTGTGTCTCAGCATGACTCCGTCTTCTGCTCTTTCAATACTCCTTCCCACCTGCCCAACCTAAGGACACGCTTCCTATAACCATCCCTTTAAAAATACATTTTCTCTCTTTATACGCGACGTCGTCGACGGTGACAGCTTCCCGCCATCGTGGGTGCCGTTTCCACACTGCTGTGCTGTGGCTAGCTACCCGACCAGCCAGCCAGCCAGCCAGTCAACCAACCCCTCTATTACCGTTGAAAGGCTGCCTGGCTTGGCCCGCACACATATCATCATAAGAGCCAGTGACGGGGATCCCCCCGTCGGCAGATAAACACAGCTCCGCCTGGCCAGGGCCCGGCTCGTCACTAATCAGATGCTGGCACGCTGCAGCGTCCCATCACATGCCACGCTGCGGGACCGCTGCGGGCTGGAGGAGCTGGAGGAGCTGGGTAGGGAGGGAGCGCCGCTCCGAAGGCCGCACGGGCTTCCAAAAAAAGGTCAATGAAAGAGTGACGAAGAAAAAAAGAAGACTGTGTGAACATAAATCTCATTTTTGGACTGTTTGGGATTTTTGGAAATCGGTATGTGTGTGTGTGTGTTTGTGCTTGTCTGCGTGCGTGAATGCGTGGATGGGAAATGGATGTGCTCATTAGCCTCCATTACACACACTTTGACCTTGATTGTATAATTGTTTGCCTTCTCTAAAGTTCTGTAAATAGAGATGGTGAGAAATTGACGGAGTTTGCCATTCTGACCAATCATAATATCATAGTCTGCCAGGCAGCTCACTACTTTAACACCAGGACACACCCACTGGTTTGAAACCAACTGCAATTGGGCAAACCGCAGTAAATAGTTTGTCAACAAACATGGCACTTGGAGTGTCCTCCATCCTCTACTGTTAAATAGAACTGTCTGGTCGGTGGTGTTCCTTGCTCCTAGTTTCCATTATGCAGAGGCTGGCTTGGAGTGAAGGCCGGGCCGCGGGGAGAGGTGATGATGCTGCTCGAAGCTTCAGAGCACTCACGTCATCACCGGTCCCCTCGGTAACTGCACCACGGTCCCCGGCCAGCTCTACTGGTGCTGCTACTACGTCCACTCCGGTGGTAGGACTTGGTGGTCCTGCTGCTTCTCGTGTGGACTAATCTCTGCTCGCGCCGCGTAGGAAACGAACCACACCACCACCTGCAGGATATCAGCCCTCTCTCTCTCTCTCTCTCTCTCTCTCTCTCTCTCTCTCTCTCTCTCTCTCTCTCTCTCTCTCTCTCTCTCTCTCACTGTCACATAGATATGGAGATATCCTCAACTCATGTATTATAAATATAATATGAAGTGTCAGGGAACCCCCTGTTTCAACCCATATTCGAACAATAAGATTTATAGAAATGGGTTTTGGGCTGAGAGATCGAGAAAGAAGTGGCTTTAAGCTAGTATCGTTGTTGTGTATGAGCGTTATAATGAGCAATGTTGTACATGAAGTGTGCCACACACCATGGTGTTAACTTTGTGTCTGAGAAGCTATACCCTCTCTATGACGTGTCCATCAACATCAACCGCTGCCCAGACAGAGATCCAAGCATCCACACAGACCCTTTGTCCCTTTGTTGTAACATTGAAGTGCCTTTCCTGAGGCACTTCAATGTTACAACAAATGTCATCTCTGTTATGCATTCGAAAAGAACACAACTAGATTTGGGGTCGTCGTAACCATCATTTCTCAAAATACTGCAAACTTTCCTGTTGACTAAGTCCTTCTCTGCATACCTTAGCAGCTTCCACACGTTTTCATGAACTTTTCTGTAGTTAAGACGTCCCAAATCGGCCTAAATTGAACTTTCAACATGAAATCAATTTGGTTGTTTCAGCCCAGTATCTCCATAATGGTGGTGCTCCGGGTTACTGACAGAACTGAGCTCTAGGGGCAAACACTCTATTGGTTCACACATTGGCATACCAATGCCGGAAAGAATGGGCCAAGAGACAGTCCAGTAGATGGCGGTAATGAAACACAGGGATGCCAGCTGCCATTAAACTCGCGGACTGGCAGGCGAGCCCTAATTTCGGAATCTGCTCGCTCCACTTAAACATTTCTTACGTCAGACAGACGTAAACCTTTAGGTGCCTCTCCCGGCAATGTGAACGCTTTCATTCACAACACGGCCCTACCGGCAGTCATCCGGAAATGTACCCGGGTCTTGAGCGAGCAAATTGGTGGTGCAGATTTCCCGGAATTTTGACCCCTGCTCCCATAACCCTACGCAGGAAATGTTCGTGAACATTGAAGGGAAAGACTGCATGTGTGTAGGGGCTTTAGATAACTTTGTTGAAGATCATACAAGACATCATACCATGTCAAAAAAAACAAAACGATTTTGTGTTTACATCCCCTTTAAAATCCCCCTCTTCGTTTTGTTTTTCCTTGAACCGCTCTCTCTTTCTTTATTACAATCATTCGCCTCTGCATGTTTTCTCTCCCCCGTCCCCCTCATAATGAAGAAAGCAAACCGGTTTCCCAGCAAATGATTCATTAGAAGCTTCGCTGCACACTTGCCTCATCGCTCACTTTAGCCTGCTGCCAAGTGCCCCATTTCCCTGTTTGTTTACCTCGGCGAGGAGCAGCCGCCTCGCTCCGCTGCCACCGCCGCCGCCTAGGGGAGCGGGGACGGGTGGCGGGACGACGATGGAGCTAGCCGGGCCACACACAGTGACACCCGGCACCTGCACTTATAATAAGGTGATTTAGGAGCTTCTTTTGAAGCGCTGCCGGCCGCCTAGAAGCTAAAACAGTAAACTGTTTTCGTAGGCAATGATGGCCGCCGGTTCCTCGCCTGCGTAACATCTGTCTGGCGGAGAGCGTCGCAGAGTGCTGGGTTAAGGAGCTGAGAGCTTCCCCCGACCGAGTCGCCACGCCTGAAGTATGCATCGCCCAGTCCAACCGTACCCATCAAACTCGTTTATAGGTGATAATTGTTGTGCACCGCAAATGGGTGCTTTTAACTATAGTCGAGGAAGAAATAGAGTTGTAAAACGTGTACACTGCTATTCTGTGTGCAGTAGCTGTGACTTTGCCAATGAGGGATTGTAGATCCAACTGGTTGTTTGTGTCGCTCTTTCCTGATTTTGTTGATATGATTTAGTCTGTTCAACTGAGGATTGCTTTCTCTACTTTGTTTTTTTCATCTGAAAAAAGGAATAGCAACCAAAAACGGTTCAGTTTACTGTCCAACACCCTTAATGATTTATCTTGTGCTTTAGTGAAAATATGCCAGCATGTCATTAAAACTTAACTGTGGGAGAAACCAACTTACTAAATCTCTCTAATTGCACTGCTCCTTCTTTGGCTAAATAGATGTTTTGATCTTTGAGTTGGTCTGCGTGCGGCACTGGCACAGCCTTTAAGAGCCATTTTTAATGACTCCAAATCTAAAAACAGAGCTTTTCTTCAAATAAAAAAAAAAACCATCTGATTCCGCTGTGCAGTACATGATTGCCATAAATTCTGTGCAGTTACAGCATATTAAAGGCAAATGTTTCAATCACCATAATGTAACTCAGTAGTCCATCAGGGTACTTTAGTTTGGGGGGGGGGGGGGGGGCAGGGAAAGGGGCTTTGCATGGCTCTTAAAGGGAAATGGCACAGCGCCATGAGAAGTGAGCTGGACCTCAGCCAGCCGAGCCCCAGAAAGCAGATTCTAGGAGCAGTCAGGCAGAGGTAAACTCGGGTTATTAATGCTAAAGGTTTCCTACAGCATTAAGAGCGATGGCAGGCCTAGAGGCCATGGTCACCTTTACCGCAATGATTCCTGGGTCGTCGTGGTTATGCAAAGCTGTCCTAGGGCGATCGGGCCGTTCACGGACAACGCTAAATCAACCCTGTAGCGTTTGTTTCTTGATGTAACTCCCACTCATTGCAGTCTACAGGCCAAGTGGGCCTCGGGTTGACACAAAGACAGGCGAGACAGAGCGAGAACATGCAAGAAGGGAGGGTCAACCAGAACAAACATTGTTTTTTTCAAACGCCAAAGTGATATTTTTCCTCACCCCAACCCTAAGGATTAATGCATGATCATAATTGTTTTAGAATTTCTGGAGGTGGACAAGCCTGAGAAAATATGTCTTTTTTTTTTTTCATTAACATTTTCCAAAGGACCTATGTTGTGACCTGTGTGGGTGGAGCTGGACATTAAGAACGTGTAGTACGGGTTGTAGAGAGCTCCAGATCAGAGTTCATCTAGGGAAGCGCGGAGGAAATGTTAGAACGTCAGCCATAAATGTAGCCTTGGACCATCCCTCTCGACGTGGATGGAATTCAAGAATTTCATCCACATTTACCTTTATTTGACCCAAATATGGGTGTGATATTTGCCATATTTCTTTTTTTCTTTTGGAGAAACATGTATAACAGCTGGATTACTCTTGATCCCAAATGATTCAGCAGACATGTCTTGTAACATTAAAGGTTGAGATAGATCTTATTTTCACAGCAATGCCACCACAAGTGGCGTGCAGTGAGCCGCCAGCTCTGAGTTGTGTTGAGTGGCGGTCCTGAACAGCAGATGAATGTTATCTTTGATCTGTTCAACAGAGAGCCGGACCACTGGGTAGAGCGAGAGCATTGGGTTCTTCTCTCCGAGGGTCTGTTTCTGACTACACTATTAACTGCAGGCCACACTACCAGACACCGTCATCCTTGACTGAATGCCTAAGAACAGATTCACAGTCCCAACCATACAGAAAAACTGTGATTTGGGTTTATCATTTACCTTGCTTGCCTGACAGACCAGGCATGTATGATGTTTCAATTGAAAACGTTGAGCCACAGAAACTATAAATCCATAAAAAAAAAACATTAGCGTTATTGGATTTAGTATGACAATCATTGTAACCATCCTGCTTACACTGTCTTGTTACATTCGACCTGACTCACTTGACGAGTCACCATACGGCTATCTGGGAAATCATCTGAAACATCCCGTGCGCGCACGCGCGCGCGTGTGTGTGTGTGTGTGTGTGTGTGTGTGTGTGCACGTACACATGAGTGTACCCATGAGCAAGGGAGCCTTGCAGCCCGTGCGCTGCATCTTGCGCTGTGTTGTGGTGTCTGCCGACTTCTGTGTATACAGCCTGCGGTTCATTCCATAAATATCTGTGGCCTCTCTGATGTTATTCTCAGGGCTACTCCTCTACGAGAAGCCACACCGCAACACTTGTATTCATCAGGCTGCACTTAGAGGTTTGCGAGGGGAAAAGGGGGATTTAGGATTTAAAGGGGAGGCCAGCCCCATTTAGGGACCGTTTTCTGCATGTGAGAAACGTTGAAAGCGCGCGGGAGATGAGTCGGAGGCTAGTTAGGCTGTCACAGGACCACAGGGGGCAGCATACACTTCAGCGGCTGTTGTTCAGAGAATCGGTCTTTACGTACACCACCACCCAGACACGGGTCTACCCCGTTTGTAATCATGAGGACGGGCTGACTCCCTCACCCACTCATCAGTGCTCAACATATTCCGATGCACTTGTTTGTGTTCAACCCAGCGTGACAAACCGAGCTGTCAGACGGCCGTTCACGGTGTCCTCTCTCATTGGGTTGCTGACGTATCCCAGCCAACCTCAGGCCTCCGTCCCCCCACAAAGCCTCCAGCAGCGTGTGAGCGCCGGAGTGCCGTGCCGTGGCGTGGCGTGCCGCGGTGGCACCCAGGGGTGACAGACCTTCTACCACAGCTTCCCGGAACTTTGTCCTTGTGGCCGGGCATCCGGCTGTCTGTCAGGGCCCGGCCGGGCGCTGACAGAGGAGAGCGGGATCACCCCTCAGCTGTCCCGCCTCAAACAAAGACCCTGAACCCGGGAAGACCTCCTGAACTACAGGGCCGGGCTGTGTGTTTGTGCATGTGTGTGTGTGTGTGTGTCATCCTGAGGCAGGATGTGGGGGTTATATGAATGGCTGCCCACTCTGCTGAAGCTTTCAATTCGCACATTCTAAAGGTGTCCCTAAACGTGTGTGTGTGTGTGTGTGTGTGTGTGTGTGTGTGTGTGTGTGTGTGTGTGTGTGTGTGTGTGTGTGTGTGTGTGTGTGTGTGTGTGTGTGTGTGTGTGTGTGTGTTCATATTTTCATTCATAACTACAGATGTGGAATTCAATGTGTGTGTACAATTCATACTGTGCATGTTTGTGTTAAGTGTTGGGTGTGTTTTGTATAACATATCCACAATGTGTCATCAGTAAAATGTATGTGTGTCTCTGACACCATCCTGGCCCGCTCCAGTGTCTTTGACCTCCATCTCCGTGACATGTTGACAGTCCAGCATCCTGCGTAGTGCTGTGTTTCAGAGCGTCACTGGGCTGTCAGGGATTCTCTGACCGGCCAGTCATATTGCAGCATGGTGGGCCAGACGTTGGACACAACACTGTCCAGGGGAATGCTGATAGTTCTGGCCTTGGAGTTACTGACTGTACTGGGGCTGTACTGGGTTTGTTCGGTCAGGGTTCAAGTGGTAGATGACGTAAGCTACGGGTCAAGATGTGTCTATGATGGTTGTTGGTAGATGTTTGTATTCCAAGGACGGTTGTCTCCTTGGTAAATGCTGAACTTCTTCGCCAACAAACATTGAGGCGTTGGAGAAGCGGGGCTTGCAAATGCACTTTGTTTAAAATCTTCGATTTGCTTTTCTATAACTTATCTATGCCAACAAAAAATGTAATTAGTTGCATGCTTTTCTAAGAACACGTATTTTATCTCAGTAACTGTGTGTGTGTGTGTGTGTGTGTGTGTGTGTGTGTGTGTGTGTGTGTGTGTGTGTGTGTGTGTGTGTGTGTGTGTGTGTGTGTGTGTGTGTGTGTGTGTGTGTGTGCCTCAGCAACTGTGTGTGTGTGTGTGTTTGTGCGTGTGCATGTTCTTGGTGGTCAGTGTTCTGCAGCTAACTGGCATTTGGTGGGAGGATTTGCACCCCTTCAAAGAAGAGCTCAATAACAGAGATGATCAAATAAGAAGAACGGACTCGAATAATTGAGGGGAAGAAGACCTCAGGAGGAGGAAGGAGTGTGCAGATGCTCTCAGATGTCCATGTGTGAAGCCACAAGCCCTCTATCTGTGGCTGGCCGATGCCAGCGGGAACCCAGTGGGATGATTACTTAATGCGTGTGTGTAATAAGGGGCGTATTCTAGCAAGGAGGAAGGGGCAAGGAGACATGAAAGAGCCAGTTGTTGGCACGGGACTGGGACTCCTCCAGCACCCACACTTCCTCCTCCCTGTCTTCGCCAGCCTACCCAGTGAGTCGTGGCTCTTGATCTAAGGCTCCCCAACGCCGACCGCACGCATGCAACGCTCTGGAACGCCGGCTTCTATGTTTGGCAATCAGTTTAATTATTAGAGCTGGATTGATATAGCATTTAAGTAGAATTCCTGTATTTATCATGCGTGTTTGTGTTGTTGTGCTTGAGTGTGTGTGAACCATCGACTTGTCGACATTTCTCAGTGCCCGAACGTCGGGCCGGGAGGGCGTCACTTATGTTCAGTATGAGGATGGACACATGGTGTGTGTGTGTGTGTGTGCGTGTGCGTGTGTGTGTGTGTGTGTGTGTGTGTGTGTGTGTGTGTGTGTGTGTGTGTGTCTGCGCTCATACATCTGCCCTGACATGCCTGCATGAACAGTGTGTTCGAGAGCAGAAAAGCAGAACGGCTGTGCTTAATGCCTCTCTCTATGCACACACACATTTGTGACCCTGCCAGAATCTCATGTGTGCATGTGTGTGAGATCAGACCTGTGCATGTGTGAGCTTCGGTGTGAGATCGTACGAGTGCACGTATTCCAGAATGCGTCGCAGTCACGTTGCCTCAGCAGCAGGTTGGCGTGAACCTCAGGGGGGAATGTGAAGCCCTGATGGAGACAACTCTACTGTGGTGGTCCCCTTTATTCTCTACTTCACACACCGGCGCAGAGTGACACACACACACAACAAACGCACAACAAACAAAAAGACACACAAGTATACAACGACACATGCACAAGAACACAACGACACATGCACGTCTGTTTGCACACAGACATGCACACAAAGACAGGCACACACACACACGCACACTCCAATCCATGCCCTCATGGCATAGCTCCGGTTACACACATTCAATCAGCGCAGGAACCGATCAACAAAAGCACAAACACAAAAACCAAATGCCCAGGCCCTGGCAAGACACAAGGCTTCCATTCCACAGTAATGACGGAGCACCATCATTTTCTCTCACACACACACACACACACACACACGCACACGCACACGCACACATACACATGCACACACACACATGCACACACACACACACACACACACACACACACACACACACACACACACACACACGCAAACTGCCACCCACTCAAACACACACATACACAGACCCTGCCCTTGATATACTTTCCATCTTCTCCACTAACGTATGACCCGTGGCATTCGCAGCGCTTTCAAAGTGGAGGCTGCGTCTTGAGAAAGAGGGTGTGAGGTTTGTGCTAGCTCAGTAATGAATTGATACTATTGGCGTCCGTTGAAAGTCCCCCTTAGAGCGTGCCACCGGAGGGGGGGGGGCAGGGCCCTGGCGTTCGTTCTCACGGTTGGGGGAGAGATCCAGCTGACAGACACATGTTGAACCACTGACGTCTGCTACGCTGTCACACTGTGATGCACACAGACACACACACACACACACATGCATGCACACCCATGCACACACAGACACACACACACACGCATAGACAAGCAGGGGTACACACACGCGCACACAGATCCACACACGCATAAACACACACACACACACACACACAAACACTACACTGAACCCATGCCAAGATACACATGATCAAATGGAGCGACGCATAAAGCTATGGATGTGTCCACAAATGCACGCTCGGGGACGTGCACACGAGTCCACTGCATGTGGTGGGTTTTAAGACATTTGGGATGTTAATGTTAATTTTCGAGGTAACCCTGGATATCTGCCTAAAATAATGGTGCCAACCCAGAAGCGCTTGTTATTCAGCTTCCTACCGTCCTCCTTCACATATGTCATCCTGACTCATCTCACTCAGTTCAGTCTGCCTTGAGGATGCAAGACACCTTTAATTCTACCTTTTCTACCTCCTACTGATGTTTACCGATGATGACCAGCAGTCTCAAATTTCTTCCGTGTCCCACTGTATGACTCTCTCACTCTCCTCTGTGCCCGTTGTCCTTGCTGTGGGAACATATTGAGCAACCGCCTTTTGCTGTCTTATTTTTCTACTTCCATCTTTCCTCCGCTCCTCCCTCCTGCCATGGCTATGGCAAATGATTTGGCCCGAGCACAGCCTGGTTTGATGTGTCCCCCCCCCCGTCCCCCGTCCCCTCGGTAATGATTTACACCTGGGCCACTGCACTGCACGGCATTTCTGCTCAACAGAAGCACTGTGGCCCCTGCCTGCCTAAAAACCTGCCCTCAGGTTTTTCGTTTGTTTAAAAGCATGTGTGGGTTATAGAATCCCTCAGAAAAATGTGTGTGTGTGTGTGTGTGTTTGCGTGCATGTGGCAAAAAGCAAACTCCCATCCTCCTGTGGGCGTGTTGTAATGGAACCAATAAGGTCCACTCCCATTCTCAGTCAAACACAGACCTCTCTTATTGTCCCCGTCAGATTCTGCCCCTGCTGTTCCTTCATGGTTTTGCTTTTGTATCGGTTTTCAGTTATATCCTTTTTTTCACATTTGCACACAAGCGCCCGCTGGGGGTGGTATGGCAGGGGTTGTGTGTGTGTGTGGGGGGGGGGGGTTGTATGCTGGCATGCCATGTTTTCCCAGCGTTGCCTGCATGGAGCTGTGGTCTGTTAGAAGCCCTGCCTGAAGGGGCCTTCGTCCCCCTCCTCCTCATCTTCCTCCTCTTCCTCCTCCTCTTTCCCACTCTTCCCAAAGTGAGATTAGCGTGGCTCATTGTAGGTTGGCACACAATGGGACATGGACAGGAGAGAGGGCTGAAAGGGGGTCAGTAGAGTTAAAGGGAAAGGTTTGGCATTAAAGTTTGGAAGGTCGAGGATGTTGGTGGTGAGCTCCTTTCCTTGAGACAGGTCATGGTTTGTTTGTTTGAAATCAGAGTCTTGGCCAATTCATTATAGTGTACGCTTATGACGCGTCTTCTTCGCGTCATCATAAACGACCGACTTAATCTAGCTGGACTGGTGGTCTTTGCATCAATGCCAGGTTGACGGCCGTCCGATGACTACACTACAAAAGTAAATGTTCTTTTGAAATCTAATTTCTAGGTTTTCATTTTCTTCTCTGAAAGAAAAACAATGGGGAGGTTCACACACTCTGCATTGTTCCCGGGTTGCATATTGGAACAAGATGACATGCCAACCAGAACACAGGAACCATGGACACATTGGTCTCCCAGACCCACTGTGAAGGCCTCCAGACGAGGGTAGCTGGAACCAGTATAGTGAAACACTGTCATGGAGGGCTTCATAGCACTTCTTAGTACGTCTCAAAAGTATGTTAATCCTTGAGTTCCCGTCTGCACTGGTTTGTTTTAGCTACTTGCGTGTATCGTGACGCATTTCAAATGTCCGAGATCACTCACCCTCTGCAGATCTCGGCTTCTACATGCGCTCCCATCATTTCAATGCCATTGTGTTTTATTTCAACCTTTTTCCTCCCGTCTTTCTCGTCTTTCTTTGCCTTCTCCCTCCACCTCCTCCCCGACCTTCCAGAACCCCACTGCTCCGGGTTTAATACGGCGCGATATGTCTTCACTCCTTCTGTTTGAGTTCCTCGGTAAATAAAGATGGAAATAGGAGGACCAGCCCCGTATAGACATGTCATTTAGTGTAAACACACCAGGCGAGTTGAATGGAGCTGAAATTTGGTATTATAAACACGGTCGTTCGGCGAGGAGGAGGAAGAATTAGCCGACGGAGGAAGCATGCGTGCGCTGGGTTATTCAAATTATTTGATGATGTTACCACTTTGCCGACAGAGTATTTGGACTCTATCTCATGAGAACGGGGTTCTAGTCCCGATGTCTCTGGTGGCTCCTGGGTCGTCTAAGTGGCGCTGTTATCCTCCCAACCGCCCCCCCCCACCCCTCCTCGTTGAAAGACTTGTGATTCGGACATGCCTTTTTAATTCCATTATGTGGGAGCTTCCAGCAGCAGTCCTGTGTATTGCGTTTCTCTCTGTGCCTTTTGTTTGTTGGAAGCAAAATCCAAATTATAACAAAATGTTGTATAAGGTCAAGACGAACGTCAAGGGGAGAGAGACCCTACTGTTTTAGCTATCCAGTTACATGTTTGTTCAGCCTGTCTTCTAAACCTGTAGCCCACGTTAAGCTAATCAAATGTGGCCATCATTTCCCTGACTTTGTTTAGGAAAATTTCCGTGCTCTATCCCAAGATGGCTGCGGCCTTGATATGTAATCTGTCTGCTTTAAACATTTGTCAGAATTCAATAATTGCTGTAAACAATTTGTAATCAACTTCAAAGTCCACTGCCAAGCACCCTCATTTTCACAGATAAAAATGAGCATCTTCAGAATGCATACAAGCGCGCGTGTGTGTGTGTGTGTGTGTGTGTGTGTGTGTGTGTGTGTGTGTGTGTGTGTGTGTGTGTGTGTGTGTGTGTGTGTGTGTGTGTGTGTGTGTGTGTGTGTGCGCGCATGCACGCGTGTGTGCTAATGCAAACCAGCTTGGCAACACTGAAGCGCTTAATCAATTTCAAGTGGAAAAAACAGTAGTGGCTCATGCTGTTCTGTTGGATCCATAAAAGCGAGTCAAATTTTACAGCGCCATAAAACACCCTCCCTGCCGGAGCAAGTACTGAAGTACTGGTTTTTTTTTGTGGGCTGAGTTAATCACAAGGTATATGATGTGCTCATCCCGATCCAACTCATATCACGTGGGCGGCATGTGTGTCCCTGTGCACCGTGAATACTAGGTGCTCCAGAGTCTTAACCCATGTCGCGAACCTCCCCGCGTGAAAGTCGTACTTTTACTTTGAGTGAACTGAAACCGTAGCAATGGCCCAGCAACATGTGAAGCACAGCTGTGCAATTACTGTTTTCTCTGATAACATGCGTCAATCCACTTTAAACTGCATCAGCTGTACAACAAAAAAAAATATTCCCAAGTGGTTTTTATTATTATTTTGTAGCCCAGCTTGTGATGTTTTTCAGCCGGACCATTGAGAAGGCCTTGTGCATAAGCCAGAGACCCGCCGAAAGCTTTTTGATCTACACTCTTCTTTTGAGGGGAAAGAACGATTATTTTCCTTTAATTAGTGTTAAAGTAGCATTGAGGCATGTGTCTGTTGTACTTTAGTGTGATGGGAGGGATTGTATATGAAGGCCAGATCAGGGCTGGCCATCCCTGCCACATTCCCAACTGCAGCCAGTTACGAATAATCTTTTTCATGCATGTGTTTAGTGATTAATTAAAGATAAGGCCGCTCAAATTAAAATGGCGCAGGCATTACGTCATTGCAGAATTACCCGGGTTGGGACGTGGATCTGGTTTGAATCAAGGTCGGAGGAAGTCAACCAAGCATTCCCTTAGCACCTCGGCATCAGAGACGGGCTCCTAAAACACCCAGCTGACATGTTTTATAAAAGCAGCTCTATGTTGCCTCTCCGGGTAGGGAGGAAGCATGTCCAACATGTTAGTGCTAACAGAGGAAGTGATTTCACTAGCGCCGGCCCACTCGGTTCCGAGGAGAAAGAGTGTAGCATTGTTAAGTGCTGTTACACACAAACACACACACACCTACATACGCACAATCCTACATATGCACATACATGTGTGTGTGTAACCGCAACACACACACACACACACACACACACACACACACACACACACACACACACACACACACACACACACACACACACACACACACACACACGAACACACGAACACACAGTACTGCCGTGTGTTTGTTTGTGTGTGTGGGTCCTACTAGCTTGGTGGGGAATCCAAGGCACATGTCCTGCCGGATCCAGAGCAGATGGACCTCCAGATCCAGGGGAACCAGCTCCACGTCAGTGTCTTTTCAAAGGATGAATTACTGTCCCCATTAGCAAGGAATGCTCTGTGTTTAGAGCTACCTGCAAACAGCAGCCAGATAGGATATTGTGTGTGTGTGTGTGTGTGTGTTTGGGTGTGTTATATTTTTCCATGGTGGTGATGTTTAAGGGTATGTTTAGTCCAAGCAAAACAGACTCATACAGTTCTGTGCAAGTGGTGTTTCTTAGGGGATTTGGTTGGAGGTGCTTGTGTAAACGACATACAAACAAGTATTGAGCTGAAATACATCCCATCAACTGCTGGTCAAAGCTCAGGAACATATTGCAGACCAAATCGTTAGTATTAGAGTTTATTCCTGCCTGGGTGTTTGATACACTTTGCAGTGCAACACCACGTGGCCATTCAGCACAATGAAATACTTAAGACGAACATCAATATGCAATTCAATGTATTTAGTAATTCAGGATAGTAATTTGGGATCCTTGGTTTGTTGTCTATGCCGACATCGTGTGAGGTTGAGACAAAGTATCAGGGGGATTGAATTGGAATCTGAATGAAAAAATCCTCAAAACACCATCAAACGTCCAATCAAAATAAACCCTACGACGGAGTTCCATCCATCATCTTCTCGATGTGTACGACGGCAGCTTTACAAACAGGAAGACACGATGCCAGCATCCCTGTTGCAGGCAGGCCCCAGCAGGATGAGCCCATCAACTGTAACCAGGCACGACTGACGTCTTCTGCGTGGTGGCGCGCACATACACGCGCACACACACACACACACACACACACACACACACACACACACACACACACACACACACACACACACACACACACACACACACACACACACACACACACACGTTAGCCAGCTTCCTCTACGTTGCCGACGGCCGCATCGCACCGGCGGTGTTTATAACAGCGTAGCTTCCCTTGACATGTAAACTGCAGGGGAGAGATAAATGACTCCTGCAATTAAGATGTTGAAATCTAAGTGCAAACACTGACTTTTAGTATATACACCGCGTCACTGTAAACAGTGGGCCCCTTTCTTCACCGGCACCGCTTGCTTCTCGCGCCGCTGTCCTCCGGTGGGTGGTATGGGATGGAAGCAGAGCGCCTTGACATCTGCGTCCAGGGGTCGTGGTTCCCCCGTCCCATTCAGGCCTGTCCGAGGGGGAAACATCCAGTCGTCGAGCCCCGATGCTCGTGTTTGAATACCTTTAGCGAGCAAGCATCTGTTGGGAACAGCAGGGAGGGATGGCAGTGGTTGGAGATGTATTCATTGTTTTGCTTTGCTTCTTTGTAATGTACACCTTACCCCCGTGGCCATGGGTAACTGCCCGGGCCCGCTGCACGCTCTCCATAAACATAGCAGGGACTGCACAGAAATGCAACGGTACTTTACTTTTACAACCGTGCTCCCCGTTCCCCTTTGTGTCATAAATATAGAAATTTGTTGTGGCTTTTTTGCAGTTTTTGCCTGATTCACTTGCGGCTTGTGTTGAAATGCTTCCATCATCAGAACTCATTTTAGTAGCAGCTGCCTGAAGAGAAAAAAAATCTCTTGAGTGACTTAACCTTTTTTTTTTTCCTCTTTTTGCTGATCTGCCATGTTCCACGACATCATTTCCCTCCTCACGCTTGGAGGCTGCTCAGCATTCTAATTCCAAGCCCTAATTGCTATAATTGGAAGATGCAAATTAGGAGCAATTGGACTTGACTGGGGTCATAAATCCACCCCTCAGAAGTTGCAGAGTTTTTTTGGCAATCGGGGCTGGACCACCGTCAGTAGGGCCGCTTAACTTACTAAGTAATTGCCCTTTTCATGAATCATAACGTGTACGAATCCCCCCCGCACACGCACGCACACCCGCACATACAAACGCATGCATACAGGCCTCCTGGGACTGATTAAATCCATCAGGGCCGTTGGTCTCCAAAACACAAATGGAGCTGCGGGGTGCTAATTCGAGGAGAAAAATGCTCCTCCAACCTCAGTAGAATATTACATTTTGCATGGTTCACAGTGTGGGTACGGGACCCCAGTAGGAGAGCTGGTGTCCACTTTGCTCTTTATTTATTTTTTTACTGTTTCAGCTTTAGTGGATACATAAAAGCTCCGGTGCCAAAAATGACACTGCAGAATAAAATAGTCGTGCACCGTTAGCATTTCATCGGGTTTGTGTTCTTGCCATTTAAATATACAGTAGTTGGGCCCCGTTTCGAGCAGAGAGCGCAGAATCTCGCAGTACACAGCACGTCTGTGTACAGAGCTAATTTAGCTTGACTCCCTCGAATTAGGCCTGAGATCGCACTGAAACTTCTACTCTACTTGTATGTATGCTCCATCAGAAGAGCAGAAACAGAGAGCCCTGGCTCACGTATACACACACGCCTATGCAAACACATACACACAAACACAACTAAACACACACACACACACACACACACATGTCCACCAACACGTGGGTCGCTGTGGAGCATGTAAGCAGACGTGTATTGCATGTGATTGTTAGGGGAAACGGAGTGAAAAACAGGGGTCCGAGGTTGCGGGTTCAGGTTGCGGATTTCAGAGTGACGAGATCCAGAAGCCGTAGGCTTGGTATTGCCCCGGTGCTTCCTGCCCCTGTGGCCCAGAGGGGGGGCAGCGGGAGGCTGAGTGGGGGACAAGGGTGAGGGAGAGTTAAGGACGAGAGAGAGAGAGAGAGAGAGAGAGAGAGAGAGAGAGAGAGAGAGAGAGAGAGAGAGAGAGAGAGAGAGAGAGAGAGAGAGAGAGAGAGAGAGAGAGAGGCCCTAGAGCCAGGGGCCACGATAATGCACCCTGCCCCACAGAAGCACCTCGGGAGGGGGCTGAACCCAGCAGCTCTCAGCCCCTTAGCGCCGCTCCGGATCCCGCTGCGGTTCGTTTTATGACCTTGAACCACAGTTAACCTTGAAAAGCTCTGTGTGGAAATTAAAGCCTTCGAAAAATCCCCCTTTTTAACTTTCTGCAAGCACGCTTAGTTATTTATTCTTTCCTTCTGTGCAACAGGCCTTTAATATTCATTCTGCATGTGTGTGTGTGTCTGTATGTGCGTGTGTGTTTGTGTGTATATTTATATCGACAATGTGTCCAGGAAGATAATAATAATAATAATAATAATACATTTAATTTAGAGGCGCCTTTCAAGACACCCAAGGTCACCTTACAGAGCATATAGTCATCATTCAAAACTATGTAAAACAGACTAGGAATAAAAGGAAAACAGAGGTTAAACATGAAGAATAATAATAATTAATAACACTCAAAGACGCCTAAAGTGAAGGGGGGACCTCACTAACCAGAGAGGACTAACGGACTAACGGACTAACGGAGAGATGACTGTTCATTGAATTTTTTTAACTGTTGATATTTCCAATACATTCAATACTTAATAGTCATAATAATTCAAGATGTATATGAACATGTCCCATGCATGCAAACACCGAAGACGTACTGGGCTGAGACCAGAATGTGTAATCGTCCCATTGTGTATAGGTCTTTATCTTGTTTGACCGAATTAGAAATAGTTCTCTCCCATGATATAGCATCCCCTAACAGCTCTGCTTCCAGCTCCTACATTCTGCAGACAACCACCCCCTTGGCAATTTCAATATTATTTTGTTCCCCGTCCTCCAACTCCAAGTTTAAAATTAGATTAACGCTTTGAGAGTCGATGGAGAGTATGCAAAGATTGTCCCGGTGGTTTTTCACAACTCGGACTGAGTTTCAACTTTGTCAGGAGGAGAATTCCGAATGTGTTTTGAAATAATAGCCATGATCACCATGAAACAGGATTTTATTACGGCTGGAGCGTTTGATACATTTTTTTAACACATAAATTGTAGAATTTGCTCGTAAAAATACTGTTTTTGTGGTCTTTCCCTGCAATTAAAAAAATGACTTGGCTGAGGAACAAGGACGAATCTAACAACTCATGTTCGAGAGAACAAATTCTCTCTCTCTCTCTCGCCCCCCATCTGTGAGAGCATATGTCATTCATGACTTGTTCCTCCACCATATTTCCCAGAAGGCCACAGCAGGCGGCTGAGAATGGCACCTGAGACATAGCAGAGGGGGGTTCTCAACCTGACCGCTTCTATGTACTGTTATCCGGTTCGGTGGAGCAGCCGGTCCCAGGCCACTCTCCCGGTTCCCCCCGGCCTGAGCGGTGTGGTCCTCACACGACCAATCCAGAATCTCCAAACCAACAGCATTTTTCCTTCCCCCCCCCCCTTCCTCGCCTGCCCGACATGTACAACAGAATCTGGTTCCAATTATTATCCACCCCAAGGGGAACGTCCAAAATTCCTCATTTGTGAGAAATGAAGCTCCCCCTGTTTCCTGCGATTGGCTGAAGTATGTCTTTTGATATTAAATCACAGCAGTTTCCACTGGCTGCATGACCAAGACAAATGTTTATCGTAGTTATTTATGTCACTGGAGCTCCCCCCTCCCAACATGCAGCCACTCGGCGACTTTAGCCTGTGCACCCCTCCCCCACCATGTTGATTATGACTGAGCGCGTCCCCCTAAATAAGCTGAGGTTAAGAGATAAGTCGAGAAAAGTGCATGAGGTAACTGCGGTTTGTTTAATGCGAAAAAGAAACAGTGATGGAGGTAGTGTTACAAGAGGCCCTAATGACTGACACATCCCACCCAAACGTTACAGGCTCCGCCGCTTGACGTGGGATCGTGTTCTGTTGATAAATGTGGTTCCAAATTTTGATTAAGGATCTGTTTCACTTGTTTGTATGTCAACAAAGCCGGCTCAGCTCAGTTATGCACCTCAGATCTCCCATTGCCGTTGTTTTGGTAGTTTGCGCTCATTGTCATAACATCAGGCTCTGGTCTCGGCCTTACCAGTGTAGCTGAAGCGCGCGAGATCGCTCTGTGTAAATTGCCATTGACGTTGCCGAAACAAATAAAACCACTCATGCTGTCAGTACATCTGTAGCCATTTTAAGCCTTTATTTATGCCGTTTAAGCTCTCATTTGAATTCACTAGCACAAATAAACATATCATAATGAAGCGAAGGCCCCTGATGTCATATGCAGATGTCGGATTTTGATTACTCCCTTCTTTTTTTTTGCGCTCGGATTTCGTCAGGTTCTTGTCTCTCGAGGCAAAATAGATGACATCATTGTTTCTTGGCACGGACTGGGCCAGCATTTTGCTCGCTTCGCCGTAGCGCCGCGACTGCAGAGGAACGCGCCTACGGGGGCTGCGGACGTATCTCTCCAATCTCTTCCACCGCGTTACGGACCTGCACGCCCCTGCAAGGGGCCCCCCGCGTTTCCCCCGGGCCTCCGGACCTCCACGCCGTCCGGCCAGAGGTTCAAACAATGCCGGCTCCTAATGATAAGCTGGCATGCTCTCAATTAGGCCCCGTTTCAAGGATCTCGCTCCACTAGGCCCCGTGGGTTATTTGTGAGCGCTCTGGATACGTGAGTGTATCCCTGGGGGTTAAATTGAGCCGTACAGCCCGTTCTGGATAACATGCACGCAGCTACCATGATCAGGCATCAGACCGGCCTGAGACCGGAAAGGAAGCTGAAATGACGGAGGCCGGCTGCCAGCGCGGCTCCCCTGGTTCCCTCTAACTGACTTCCTGGTCTACTGTTGGGACCGCAGTACAGGGCTCGGTAACAGGCTCTAATAAGGATAGTCTTGACCCAGCGCCGCTGCTCAAATCAAGAACACGTATCGGGTTTTATACAGCCGGGGTCGTCGTTATTATTATTGGACATGTTTTAAAGACATTGTTAACTGCATGTACGATGTGGCTTTGGAATCGGTTTCCCCCCCGGCCACCCCCCCAGTTGATCTGCCAAGCACGGTCTCTTGCACGCACATGGACATACACGGACACACACCAGCCATTGCCACCAAGCGAATGGAAACAGTTTTCTTTCCATTGGGAGAAGTTTATTTACAGCAACACGCCTTCCCTTATGTCACCAAATGACGCGACTTCAAATGAATCAACGTCCACTGGATTTGGCCTTGGATATGACATTCCCGTCTAAGATAATTGAAATGATTGTTCTGGCTTTGTTTTGCTTGATCATCGTTTCGCGTGCGATCACCCCTTCTTTGTCTTTGTACTCGTGAGCCCTGGTGAGTGTGTTCTAGTGACGAGAGTAACCGTTTAACAACATGTCCCAACACCGCCTAACCCTAACCTTCCCTTCTGCCCCCCCTCCCTCTCACCCGGCAGGCTGGCGTTGAACCTGGGCATCCTGCGAGACCCTGGATCCGAGGTGGAGGACCGCCAGTACCAGCTGGACCTCCAGTCCATCAACATCGGCACGGCCCAGTGGGAGCAGCTCAAGCCGGAGAAGGAAGGCACCAAGGGCGGGGCAGCCGCCGAGACGGAGAGGAACTCCCAGAACCCCGCGCTGGAGTGGAACATGGCCAGCAGGTGAGGACCAGGCACCATGACAACCCATAAGGGCAGAGTATAACGCTTAGTTTATTTTTTCTAGTTGTAACACAGAAGGGTCTGCATAGATGGTACACTACCGTTCAAAAGTTGGGGTCACCCAGACAATTTCCTGTTCTCCACGAAAATTCACACGTTTATTCAACTGTGCTAGCATAATTGCACAAAGGCATTCTAATCATCAATGAGCCTTTTAGCACGATTAGCTAAACAATGTAACATTAGAACACAGGAGTGATGGTTGCTGGAAATGGATCTCTGTACACCTATCTAGATATTCCATGAAAAAGCCATTTCCAGCAAGAATATTAACTAATATTAACTAGCAATGTATTAACTGTATTTCTGATAAATGTATGAAAATAACTAAAATAAGGACATTTCTAAGTGACCCCAAACTTTTGAACGGTAGTGTACCTGTATCATTGAACGCATTTCCTATATGAAGCTCTGCTCGTCTTGCTGTAGGAGAAGCGGTAGCGGCGAGTTCTTCTCCTTCGTTCTCATGAAGCCTCCTCGACATACACGGTCGTAATTACCAACCCTGTCATTTTTTTTACGGCGCCGGGAGCTAAAACAAGCATGAGTGTAACGGCCCGTTTGGCCCTGCTGCCTAGCTTCTTCTCATGTTTGGAGAGGATCAGGCCCAACACTCACACAATCACAGGCTAGTGGTCCACATCGGCTCCCCGTACTCATAGAGGTTAGAAAGAAGCCCGTGGAAGACCAGCGCTCTGAGCGATCGAGACCAAACACTCGGGCTGTAAAAAGTAGATGTCACATTCACACACATCCGTGCACAAAACAAATGGAATCCGGCCTGGCCTTGTGGTGAGATCATGGCTGCCTCACAGAGAGGCCCTCTCCTCACAGTGGGATCAGTCTGTGGAGCCCCGCTCCTGCTTCTGGAGGAGTCTCTGGAGGTCCTTCAGTCCTGCTTTAAGACCCGTTATTATTACAAGCATTCAGGCCTCATTAAACTGGAGATCCTGCTCCCATACGATCCCCTCATCGCTCACTAGGGCTCCCCAGTCCACCCGTTCTCATTGGTTCTTACCTTGAAGGCTTTGGGCTTATGGTCTATGAGGCCTCTCTGTTTTTGTATTTGCTATTGGATAAAACCCTCCTCTGTTCCCCTTGTTTACCTCTCGGTTCTGCAGTACCACACAGCTTCTTGGTAGCAGACTAGGACCTGCTCTGGTTTCTTGCAGTGTGCTCCAGTAGGCTTCAGGGTGTCTGCTGAACCAACCTGGGCCTGGGGTTCCCACATTATGTTCCCCTTCTCCCTGGTTTATGTCAGTCAGACAGACACGGCTCCCTTTTTCCTCCCTGTCTCTGGCTATCTCTGTCAAAATTTTCTTTCTTTTGTTGTTTTTCTGTTCGCCTGTCTTCCTCTTCCTTTTTTCTAACAATTTCTCTCTCTCTCTCTCTCTCTCTCTCTCTCTCTCTCTCTCTCTCTCTCTCTCTCTCTCTCTCTCTCTCTCTCTCTCTCTCTCTCTCTCTCACTGTATTTCCAGGCTTCCAGGGCCTGTTACTGAAAGGTCAATGAAGTGAGACTATTGGCTCACACGGAAGCCATTCTTTAAGATGTAAAACGGTATTTTGAGCATGCTTGACTATCTCCAGATATGGTTGTGTCTGGATTTGTATTTGTCTGTTGGCTCTATGATGGATTCCTACTGGATTGACCTGCAGTTCTAGACCAAAAGCCTTTACTGCTGCAGGTTTTTTTTGTAGGTTTTGGTTTTTTTATTATGTTTTCTGCCCATTATGTGACTTGCCAAAACAATTCCCAGGGCCAGAGAACCGGTTCAGCTGCACTGAGAATGGCCGGTTCTTCCCATTATTCACCACCAAATGGACTCGATGTGTTTGTCAGCACTAGACAGAGTGTGTGTATGCTTCTGAATGGCAGGGATATCCCTGTTGCTGCTGCCCTACCTTCCTTCAAACTCAGGAGACTGACCTGAAGCAGCCGTCAAACAGATCATCTCATCATCCTTTGTCTATTCAGGGAATTGGTAAATGGACTCCATTTAAATAGCGCTTTCCTAACCAATGGCTCAAAGCGCTTTACAATTATTGTGTACCATTCACCCATTCATACACACCTTTAAACAGCGACTTGGGTATCAACCATACAAGGCAACAGCCTTGCTCAGGGACACCTCGACATGCTAGAAGAAGCCAAGGATCAAACTAGCGACCTTACGGTTGCCAGTCAACCCTGCTCTACCTCCTGAACCACTGCCGCCTGGTCTAACACAGTCCAACACATGAGGAGGTTGTGGGACGGTCAAATCCACGCTTCTCTGTCCTCGGTCGGTTTCTCCGTCGGCCAGACGCAAGCAGTTGTGAGGTGACTGCCTCAGTTTGTGAAGTTCACTGTTCATGCTTGTGAGTGATCACGCTCGCAAGCGAATGGACTGGGCGCGAGGGTTGGAGGGAGGGCGGGCGGTGTTGGAATGGGGAAGGGTGAGGGTTGACTTGCAGTAGCTGCGGACCCCGCAGCAGTTCTGGGCGGGCTTCCTGAGGTTTTGGTGAGGAAATTCCTGCTCCCAGGTCCGCTGACAGGATCTGTCCTCATCAGAGCGGCTGCTTCCAGGCTAGAAAGGAGTCGTGTCAGGGAGCTACGATCCCACCCCATCCTTTTCCCTCCTGTTGCACACCAGGGGAGGTCTCCCCCACTCTTCCTACATCACCCCATGCACTTTAGATCGCTCTCTCTTCTTCTCGTCCTCCCTCTCGTCCTGCTCGTGCTCTCTCCATATCCTCTCTCTTGCTCTCTCCCGCTATCTCTCTCTCTCTCTCTCTCCCACTCCCTCTCTCTCCCTCTAGTTCCCGGTCCATGATGGCCACTGTGTTGCGGACTATGAATGATTAGCTGTTTCAAACGGCTTCTCTCGCTCCTTTGTTGTCTACCATACACCTATTCAGAGAATGTGCTCGCCCTGGAGTGGTTAAAGAATAGGGAGTTACTCTTGGTGTCATGCACTCCGAGACGGATGCATGAATCACTTACGCAAGCACAAATGCACACAAACATACACACGCATATATGTAGACACCCACATACACACACACACACACTCACAATTGAAAACACAATTGAAAAACTAAACCGGCCTAATTCTCCCACCTCGATTTCACAGAGGGGCTCTTTGCTGGCCACCCGACCAGGCGTAGGCCCCCCGTATCGGGGTAAGCGGAGCCGTGGGCCTCCCTGCCTGGCTGGTGAATGATAGCACCTGTCCCCTGCAACGGGACACTCAGTGTTTCACTGCGTCTGAGAGGAGATTAGCCAACACCAATTTGCCCGTACCAGTTCATTTTATTGCAGCGTTTCCCTCAAAACGCTTTCTCACAAGTGAAATGTGTCGGGGAATAATCCCTCGAGGGCAGCGGTAATGCACGTTTGCGTAGCAGAAGCGAATATGATATTGGTTCTGTGTTAAATACAGTACTACAGGCCACCTAGAAACCGAGTCTTTTCTAATCCTGGCCAACTGTAAATATTGGAAGCCCTGTCGCTTGATTGTTTTAATAGCAGCAGATGTGGCAATTAACACCACCTTATAAAGCCCACGTGTATATTTGCTTTGTCGCTAACAAATGTTCCCACAAATATGACTTGATTGTGGGAATGAACATTAGTGAAATGGAGAAAGTTGATGTGAGAAGGTCGCCGCTTTCGGCTTGTGTATGCAATTAAGGGGTGTTCCTAATCGAGGCTTGTCAAATACCATCTCACTCCCTCTCAGTGCAGACACACTGCGAGCTTCCAGACCCAAATGTGTTGGAGCAGAAATGTACCAAGGTCCAGGAATGGAAACATTTCACTCTATGCGGTACTCTGAGTGAAAATCCATGTTGAAGTTTGTTATTTGGACTTGTTACACTACTGGTTTGAATTTGAGCGGGCCCAGGGCTGGCTTGAAATTGTGTGTCTGCTTGTCAGATTTACCATAACAATAGTTGTGTTGTGAAGGTTTTGTGGGAATCCACCAGGGTTGTGCTGACTTGTCCTGCATGCGGACGCAGATGGGACGGTTCTGGCGGAAAATGTTTCAGCTCGAATCCGTAGCAAGTGATTAGTTGGTGGTATTTAACTGAAAAAGCAGTCCCGCATGTTTGTTTGTTTTCTTACTGCTTGTGAGACGAGCTTTGGAAACACCACGGGTCATGGAAATTGAGGAGTTGTGAAATGATAATACATCAATCATTTTCGATGATGGCCATAGAGACTGTAAGGGATCGCAAGGATTCTCCTAGCGCCCTTATTGTGAAGAGTCATCACAGTGTGTGTGTGTGTGTGTGTGTGTGTGTGTGTGTCCCGTCTCCCCCCCAGCATCAAGAGACACCAGGAGCGGCGAGCCATCCTCACCCCCATCCTGACAGACTTCTCGGTGCGAGTGACAGCGGCTCCGGCCATCATCTTCAGCAGGCCTGTCTCCCTGGACAGCGGTCCTGCCGAGGTCAGTATGTCTTGTCTCTCTGTCTTCCCCCCTGCCTCCCTGTGGGAATGACTTCCTGTCAGTCTGCCCAGTTCACTGGCATATTAATGTGTTGCTCTAGAATCAAATGTCGTGTTCATAGATTAATCTTGTTAATACAAACGTAGAAAACAAAACGTCTGAGCTAAAATTGAAAAAGGCAAGAAATCTGTGTTTTTCAGATATATAATCATTAATATTTTTTCCCGTTTATTGCACCGGCATGTCGTGGGTTTATTTTGATCCCCAACATTGACCCTGATTTGAACCGTTTCCTTCCCCAGTCCCTTCTTTTATGAGTATTTTCTTTCATCCTAAAAATACACATGATTTTTTATGAGGGGTCGGACGAATCCGACATGGCCGTTCTGTGTTATTTGTGTCTCAGCATCCAGTGACTTCCCTCATTAGGCCGGAGCAGGGATCTGTCCACTATGTAATGGAGGCTTCTGACCCACTGAGTTGAAAGCCCTCTGCTTGTACAGCTGATGTTTTCTGGCACAGCTCGCACAGACTTCCTGCCTCTTTGATGCCTCATCCATCCAGGCTAACGCGCCCCATGACAATGGCTAACAGCTAATCCATAGTCCGCCCACTGACGTCCGCACAACCTCGCATACAATGACGCGCGCGCACACACAGACGTGCGCACACACACACACACACACAACCACCACACACACACACACACACACACACACACACACACACACACACACACACACACACACACACACACACACACACACACACACAAAACCACGACACGCACACGCACACACAGTGCTTTATAATTTGTGAGATGTGTGTATTCCGAGCCAGTAACAGCAATACAGGGAGGAGGAGGGTTTATGTTAGAATTCGGACCACAGTGGGATCTGGAATACGATCACCACATTCACACTACCCAACAGACGTGAAAAGAATCCCAGCACATGGATGCACTCTTACTGCTCTGCTGCAGTGGGTCCCTGTTTGGGGATGCTTGCCTGTTTGGTTAAGCATGTAAGGTCATGCTCATGGAATGTGAGACATTCTTAGAAAACTCTGAGGGCTACTTATTTAATATCAGTAGCCATCTATCTATATAAACATGTATACAATTATATATAAGTATACCATTTTTTTACCTTAACTATAATACAATAATAATAATAATAATAATAAATAAGTAATCTTTTTTTCCTTAATCATGGGTTTCACATTCAGGGTTTATCACAAGCAAAAAACAGTGGTTCAATGAGTCCCTTCTTATAATATAATAATAAAAGTACTATTATCAGTTCTATATTGCCAGCGGATATGCGGTAAGCACTGCCATTCATACAGTATATATGGTCATTTCCTGGTTCCTTACATGGTGTATATGAGCACACACAGCCAGGCGTGTGTGGTTCTGCAGCCACTTTTCTTTCTGGCCGTAGAATATTAAATAAGAGGACAAGGAAGGGGAGAAGAAAAAGAAATAATTAAATAATGGAGAAAAATGATTTTTGCATGTTTGTGTTCATGCTCCTTTCTCCTCACTCTCTCTCTGTGTCTCTCCCCCCTCTCCCTCCCTCCCCAAGGAGGCGGTGGTGTGTGGTCATTCCCTGGAGGTGAACGTGAGCGGTAGCCTGGACTTCTACCTTAGTGTGGCTCAGGTGCAGCTCCTTCAGCAACTCCTGCTGGACCACATGGTGGGACTGGACGTCCCAGAGAAGAGTGCAGAGGTACACACACGCACAGGCACACACACAAACAAAAACAGTGTTTGTGTTGCAATGCATGGGTGTGCGATGCGTGTTTCTGGTTGTGTGTTTACATAAATACGTTTTATGAAGTTGCGCACGCGAAGCGAACATCACTGTCAAATTCAATTTGCGTCTTGAACACCCCAAAACAAGACCCACGCTCCAAACGCCTCCTTCCCTCCTTTCGGCCCTCCTTGCGGCCCTCCTTGCGGTGTGAGTTTACTGTGCTCTGCCCCTCAGATTTCATTGTCCTAGTCTCTCAGTTGTATGCGGAGCAGTGACTCTGAGTCCTGGTCCCTGTTGTTAAGGAGCAGGGCGCTCTCTGAGTCCTGGTCCCTGTTGTTAAGGAGCAGGGACTCAGAGTCCTGGTCCCTGTTGTTAAGGAGCAGGGACTCAGAGTCCTGGTCTCTGTTGTTAAGGAGCAGGGACTCAGAGTCCTGGTCCCTGTTGTTAAGGAGCAGTGACTCTGAGTCCTGGTCTCTGTTGTTAAGGAGCAGGGACTCAGAGTCCTGGTCCCTGTTGTTAAGGAGCAGGGACTCAGAGTCCTGGTCCCTGTTGTTAAGGAGCAGGGCGCTCTCTGAGTCCTGGTCCCTGTTGTTAAGGAGCAGGGACTCTGAGTCCTGGTCCCTGTTGTTAAGGACCAGGGCGCTCTCTGAGTCCTGGTCTCTGTTGTTACGGAGCAGGGAGCTCTCTGAGTCCTGGTCTCTGTTGTTACGGAGCAGGGAGCTCTCTGAGTCCTGGTCCCTGTTGTTAAGGAGCAGGGACTCAGAGTCCTGGTCCCTGTTGTTAAGGACCAGGGCGCTCTCTGAGTCCGGGTCCCTGTTGTTACGGAGCAGGGAGCTCTCTGAGTCCTCGTCTCCCAGTTGTTTACGGAGCAGAGAGCTCTGAGTCCTTGTTCCCAGGTTGTTTACAGCGGAGGGAGCTCTCCGGCGCCATTTGCCCCGTCTGACCCTCCAGGATAAAGCTTGCTAATGCAACGCAATATAAAAATATTTACCAGCTGCGGGGGGACGGTGGCGGCAGCGGGGGCGCTGGTGGTGTTGGTGAAGTGTTCGTGTGTGTGTGTGTGTGTGTGTAGGGGGGGGGGGGGGGGGGGGGGGGGGGGTGATGGTGATGGCAGGAGAGAATGAAAGGCGACGCAGAAGGGAGCGAAAAAGATGGTGGGAGGGGTTATGTGTGTCTGTGTGGGTGTGTGTGTCGGATGACAGTGACTTTTACTGCCATCCGCTGTTGGGGCGGTGCGTGCTGCAGCCCCGATGTGTCAGCGGACAGAGAGAGGCTGCTGGGCGGAGGTCTGGCCCCGGGACTCAGGAGTGAAGAGTCACGTTGTTGTTACTGAAGGAGCACAGTGGACATGAGGCGGAGGAATAAATCCACCTCAAGGGCACTGCGCTTGCATCAAAAGCATTTACACACACGTACACAGGCACGCGCATCGCACACACACACACACACACACACACACACACACACACACACACACACACACACACACACACATTGAGTTTTAAAACCCTTCCATTTCCACTGGCACCTCAGATTCATGGAGGATCCGTTGTCAATATTAACATTCTATTGTTTTAATTAACGTTCCCAAACTTGAGTTTGTGTCCTATCAGTATGTAGCTGAGGTCGTGGACATAGTGTCAAGGAGGGGCATTTGTTCTAAAGTGTGTGTCGTGGGGGGGAGGGGGGGCATCAGGAGGTGCCTGCGGTACATCTGGTTCTGATTTGAGGGTGATCTCTCCGCCCTCTCCCTGGCTCATAATGACTCCTGCCCTGATTGTGTTGAGGGCAGGATGATGGCCTACCAAGGGTTCACCTGGGTTCAAGGCATGATGGGAAATATCAGCCGCAACCTCTCCCTGAGGTCGACCGGTCGGGGAGCTTAAACAAGGAGCAGCAGATTGGCAAAAACAAGGTTATTAATTTTAAAGCTATACCCGCAGGACAATATCAATGTTATGCAATTGAGGAGCTGGCGTGAAAGACCAGGCCCCTTCTGCCATTGTAAAAAAATAAGTTTTGGCTGCTCAATCTTAAAGTCGTATAAGTCCCATTCTAGCACAGTCAGAACGCTTGACACGTATTGCGCCCTCCCTCCGAGCTATTCAAACCTCGATCCATCTCTGTGGAGTCAGCTACTTGGCGGATCCTTCTCTCCATCTCTGTGGCCAGGGAGGTCAAACAGACCACGGCTCTGGTCGGCTCCACACTGCTGGGTGATCCCATGAGGTCTTGTTTTGGGTGGTGGTGATCCCCATAAAGTGGTTGAAATGTTCAGTTGTTTGATGGAGTATGGTTCAGATTAACTAAAAGATTCAAGTTTAGGCCCATCAGGTTGGAGATGGTTGAAAACCGAACAGCTCTAGGCAGTGTGTATGTTTCAAAAGATGAATTGTTCAAATTAATTTCTAACAGAATTTTAGTTTTATGCTGAGTGACTATTGTGCTATTGCTTGTTGTCTCTGTATCACCCTGATGTTACCCTGAGATTATGTTTTTAGCCCTGTTTTATGTTGCTTTCCTGGCCAGGATGGCTCTTGAAAAATAGATTTTAATCTCAATGAGTCTCACCTGGTTAAATAAAGGTGCAGTAAAAACAAAAGAAAATGAGTTTGGTTAAGTTTAGTGTGGAAACTTATTTGGTCAAAGTCAGTGTAACAATCCCTCATGGGAATATTCACTCAACAAAGTCTATCCCGCTGTGCCTGCATACCGTTGCTGCTTCGCAGGAGACCATTCTACGTGCACTAGAGCCCTCTAGTGGCAAAGTTAGATACTGCACGTCTAGTTCCCGCAGCGCTACCTGCAAGCATAATCCTCTTCCATTTCCCCTTATTCTACCTCCATAATGTGTGTGCTGTTGTCAAAGTAGTAGTAAGATGAGCGATGATGTGACAGATGAGTGATGATGTGACAGATGAGTGATGATGTGGGTTTTGAGTGACGTGTTGCACCTCTGAGACTGCACCTTTTTCAGAAAACAGTACAAGTGAGTTACATTGAACAACAGATCGTCCAACTATCCTCTGTTGCCAACCAGCCTGAATTCTAAACTCCCCCATCTCTGAGCATCTGAGGCACACACATGCACACGCACGCACGCACACACGCATGCACACGCTGATACACAAACGCACGCATACGCACACACATAAATGTTGCAAATTTACACACGTAAACACACATAAACACATGCACACACACATACACACACATACGCGGATACAAACATACACAAACACATACACACACACAATCAGTCCTCTTGCAGATTACACACAACCCTCCAACAGTTCCACGGTATTTCCGAGCCAGATTTCCACATGGTCAGGATTTGGATACCGGACTTGGAAAAGGTAACAGCTTTTTGATTTGAATCGGATCCTCCTCCTCCTCCTCCTCCTCCTCCTCCTCCTCCCCCCTTCCCCCTACCGTTCACTATGCCCCCCTCCCCCCCGAGGCTTCAGCGGTGATATTTATAGTATTTGACAGATTTGTTTGTACGTCCTTTATACAACCTGTTCAAAGGGTTCGATTGAAAGCAGGTCTCTGAGCTCAGCCATCTGTGTGAGAAGGAGAAGAAAAGGAGAGCTGGAAGAAAAAAAAATGAGTTGTTACTCATCAATGCAAGCATTACTGCTCCTAACGGTCTGCGTTGTTGTACATTAATTAAACACTGCCTCTTTCTCTTTCTCTCTCTTGCTCTCTCTTTCTCTAGCTCTGTCTTGCTCGTTCTCTCTGTCTTGCTTGCTCTCTCTCGCCCTCTCTCATGTTCTCTATCACCCTCTCTCGCGCTCATTCTCTCAAGTTCTTTCTATCTCACTCTCCCTCTCTCGCTCTCTCTCTTTCTCTTGATCACTCCTTGCCGCTCTCTCTTTCCGTTTCTCTGGTTCTTTCTCTCTCTCTCTCTCTCTCTCTCTCTCTCTCTCTCTCTCTCTCTCTCTCTCTCGATTGCTCATTTTTTCTCTCCCTCTCTTGTTCACCCTCATGTTCTCTTTCTACCACTCTGCCTCTCTCTCTCTCATGTTCACTCTCTCTTTCTCTCTCATGTTCTCCCGTTCCCCATTCCCTCTGTTTTTTCCCTCAACATTTTGAGAGCGCGCCTTTCGCCTCCAACAGATTCTCCACATTATCCTGGGCACCGATTTCAAACAGTTCCCGTCATCTCTCCCAGCTGGCTCTCATTGTCCACGTTAATGAATTTGTTTTGTTGGGGCTTTTTGGTTCCATGGTAGTGTCGCGGCAAGGCAGGCGCGTGGACAATCTGTGTGTGTGTGAGCGTGTGTGTGTATGTATGTTCATATTTGATTCTTTGTGAATTTGTTTGTTTGTTTACATGAACAGGTGAAAGCCATGTGTACATAAAAATGAGTTAATCGTCTTCTGCTCGCAGTTCCATGTGCTGAAGCCGTCATGTATCACTGTAAGGCACGCACACACCAAAACACGTATGAACAGACAAACGCACACACACACCATGGCATCCTAACAACAAAGATCCTATCATGAATCTGGTCTGTGTTTACCTCCTGCATGCCCGTTTCCACAGTTTTCAATTACCCAGCAGTAGATAGGCGGCAGCATAGTTATATCTGCTCTATAGTTTGGTAACTCAACAAATCACTATGTCATTGTGATGCTTATCTCAGCATTAGTGCCGCACTGCTACGCTTTGACTTTCAATTCCATTGTTGTGTGTTTTTGGTTTCGCTTTTTTTTTTTCACTCTCCCTATGATTGATGCTGATGATGATGTTGAGGACGAAGCGAAAGGCAGGTTTTCGGATCAGACAGCGCTCCGCGCGCCAGGAAGCTATGAATAGATACACACTGCTGCTCCTGCAAGCCATCTCCCTCCTTTGACGTCAACACACCCAAACACACACACAGACCCAAACATATGTCCATACACACAGGACGCAGGGCTCCGTGCACCGGTACACACGAGGGCAGACACACGCGCAGCGACGTGCAGACACACACAATAAGGCGCGCGGCCCGGGATCACGCAGGTCCTCACACATGGTCCACACATTGCGGACACGCTGACTTCTCCCCCGTTTGAAGTGGCAGCAGCTTCACAGTCCGAGCCAGCTCCGTTCTGCTGCTTCATGACAGAACAGCTGAACGGGAAAGCTCTCTGTGTGTGTGTGTGTGTTTGTATGCATGTGTCTGTGTATGCATGCGTGCGTGTGTGTGTGTGTGAGAGGGGAATGGTAATGGCGTATTGTGTTTTTAATTCTAACCCGCTGATGTCTGGGCCTCAGATTGGTGCACTGCAGTGTGTATCATCTCTATTGTTCTCTCTGCTGCCTCTCCTGCTTGCTATTTTGTGGTGCTCTATTGGCCTAATCAACACGTTCTTATCCCTGGACATGACGACACGCAGCGTTAATGATGACACAACCTTGATGATAAGACCTCCATCTTGCTATCTCTGGGTCTGTTTAAAAGCAGCCCCCCCCCCTGGTTCTTTGTTTACCGTACCAGGGGAGTTTGATCCTGGCTCCAATGGCGGGCCCCTCAGGTCCTGCCTGCTGGCCAAACACCACCATCAAAGAATGTCAGACAATGTCCAAAGCAGCAGTCATGCAATAGTCAGACCCAACAGCAGAGAAATTGAAGATGGCCGCTTTTTTTTTTTTTGGGCCCGCTACAAGTTAGGTTTATATATTTATATCTATAATTTTGTCTGCCTGTCACTTCTTCAATCTGTCTCAAAATGTGTGTGTTTTATTTCTGTCTCTCTGTATCTCTCTCTGAGTTGCTGTCTCTCTCTGCCTCATTCTTTCTGCTTCTCTGTCTCTCGCTCGCTCGCTCGCTCGTGTGTGTGTGTGTGTGTGTGTGTGTGTGTGTGTGTGTGTGTGTGTGTGTGTGTGTGTGTGTGTGTGTGTGTGTGTGTGTGTGTGTGTGTGTGTATCTGATTGTAAAACACACACACTGAGGAGTGCGTGGGTCAACCATGTGCTCGTACCACAGTGTGAGAGGAAAATACCCTCTGGTGCAGCGGGGGAAGTCCCGCTCTGCTTCATCCTCCACCTCATCCTGGGATGATTACACGCATGGGAAACAGGGCTTTGGACTTCCGCCGAGATGCGCGCACACACACACACATACACACACAGGAGATAGAGAGAGAGAATCTTGCACACACATGGAAGCACATAATCAGACAATCACATGCCCAGCCTTTCACGTGCCCAGATACCACATAGACATACGTTCCCCCACACACACACACACACACACACACACACACACACACACACACACACACACACACACACACACACACACACACACACACGGCCGTGGTATGGAAAAAAAGGTATCTGGCATCACCGGAGCCTTTTGATTGCAGATTTAGTAAACACACACAAGTCAAAAATACACGACTCAGCTTCCCCCCCCCCCCCCCCCCCCCTATATTCACTGACCTTACAAACTTCCTCAACATTCTCCTTCCTCCATGTTTTTTCTTGCTTCATGGCCATGCTGTCCACATTGTTCCGTTGTGTTGGCCTGTGGACCACTCTTCTGGTAATTCCACTTCAAGCTGTCTTTCTTAGGCATGTCAAGCATACCTATATGGCAGCCTAACCGTCAATGACGATTCAGCATACTATTTAATGTTATTTCCTTCTCTCACCCTCCACCAATCTATCTTTCTCTTGCTCTCTCTCTGTCATCTCTCCATCTATCTCATGCGCTCTTGCTCTCTCTCTCTCTCTCTCTCTCTCTCTCTCTCTCTCTCTCTCTCTCTCTCTCTCTCTCTCTCTCTCTCTCTCTCTCTCTCTCTCTCTCTCTCTCCCTCTGCCATCTCTCTCTCCCTAAAGGGCCAGCTCAGCCCATGGTTAGGAAACAACCGGTTGGTGCTCCCAGGGCTGCCTGCCGGGCTGTCAGTGGCGGGGGCACCACGGGGCTGAGGACGGATAGCAGTTGTCGGTCCTCAGATTATGGTTTTATTATGGTTGCCCTCAGCGGCGTACTTCAGGCAGGAAAATAGCCGCTCTCACACGCGAGCCCGCCTCCCGTGGTGTCAGCGTGGTGGAGGTAGCCGGCCAACATAAGCCACTCTGAGAGGGGAACGGATTTAGGGGAAGGCACGGAATACACTGTTTGGTAGCCGTCGGCCGCTGTCGGTCAGCGGCTTTGGGCAGATGTTGAAGGGTATTGGTGGCATGGGGTTATCTTAGGGATGCAATTATTTGGGTCTGTATGTCTGTATAGTTATATGTGGGGATAGGGATCTCTTTAGATTTTTTCCTATCTCTTTGGTAATTCTTGAAGGCTGATGAAGACTGTAAAGCTGATAATTTGTCAGATGGATTTCTTTTTTTATGGCAAAGTTTGTCACTTATGAGCCTCAAGTCGCTCAAACAACCACATATAGGATCAGATGTAACCGAACTTCAGCCCCTGTAGAAGTGGAAAACAACATTGATGGCTGCAAATAGTTTTCGGCTACTCAAATGGCAGTTCACTTTTTGCTGCTTAAAGAAAAAGTATTATTAATTTTTTTTCACATAGACCCTATTTTCCGACCGTTTTGGGTCTGAGGGACCAATGAGGCCAAAAAAAATTAAATTGGTATAGTACTGAGTATCCTTTGTGGCAATGCTGCCCCATCAATCTAAGTCCTTTAAAAGTGCTTGTTTTTGCCACTGATGGGCTCAAATTATATTCTAACATTACGGAAAGGATCACTGAATAGAAAAACAACTTATTTCTGTATGATTTGCTTGATACATTCTGTTTGTTATTGTGGCCAACCAAGTCACACTCAAGGAGAAGTCTCACGGGAGTTGAATTTCTGCAGGAAGAGAACGATAGAAAAGTGAGTGATAGCCGGAGGAGGGAGAGTTTATGTTGAACTACAGAAAGCTAAGCTTAGTGTTATTGAAAACATTTGGGTGAAGGAGAGTTGAGATTTTAGTTGGGATATCATCAACAAGGTTTCTGAGCGAGACTTGGATGGACACAAATAATAGCCGCGATAAAGCAAAAAGAATACCAAAGTATTTCTATCTTGGGATCCTTTCAATTATGTAAGAATATAATCTGTGCCTGTCATTGGCAAAAACAAGCACTTTTAGAGGATGTGCAAAAATGATTGTCATCATTACTCAATTAGGCTAAAAATTATCTGGAAATATGGTCCAAGGTGAAAAAGCCCACACTTTTCCTTCAACATATCCGGGCGGCATTCCAAGCTAAACTAATCGGTGCTCTTCTTCTGCGCCCGTTCTCATACCGTTCGTGTAGGAGCATTAGTCAGTACATTGGAAAGCCCAAAAACCCATCGGCTTATCTCCAACCGCAGTGTTGTTGACAAGCTTGGCTCGTCCGTGAGACCCCAGCACAGGATCCATCTATCTGTCTCAAAGTAAACCACTTCCAAGGCCGCGTGTGATGAGTGTTTCATATTGTCTCGTGGCTGTGAAGCTCAGAGAGGAGCGGCAGTCTGGAAGCGCTCTTGCCTCGCTACAACTGTCCGGCACGGTGAGGTGTCACCAGAGCTGCTGTGGATGCTGCTGGCTCCTCTGGACAGGCTGACAGGGCCGTCCCGCGGATAACATGAACCAGGATGGAGATGCCCCACAAGGGAATGGATGAGTCAGGAAAAACAGCACCGAGAGAGAGGGGAGCGGGAGGGAGGGAAGGAGAGAGAGATGGAAGAGAGGGAGATGGAGAGGGAGGTAGGGAGGGGGAGAGAGGGGGGAAGGAGAGAGAAGGGAGAGGGAGGGAAAGAGAGGGAGATGGAAGAGAGGGAGATGGAGAGGGAGGGAGGGAGGGAGAGAGAGGGGGGAAGGAGAGAGAAGGGAGAGGGAGGGAAAGAGAGGGAGATGGAAGAGAGGGCGGTGGAGAGGGAGGGAGGGAGGGAGAGAGAGGGGGGAAGGAGAGAGAAGGGAGAGGGAGGGAAAGAGAGTGAGATGGAAGAGAGGGAGGTGGAGAGGGAGGGAGGGAGAGAGAGGGAGAGGGAGGGTGAAAGAAAAGAGGGGTAGCGGAGGGAGGGAGGGAGGGAGGGAGGGAGGGAGGGAAAGAAAGAGAGGGTAGAGAGGTAAGCGGAGAGGTAGAGAAGGAGAGAGAGAAATAAAGTCATGAGAAAGAGCAAGAGAGGATTATAAAGTATATACTGGCGACTACCGGTAATGTCAGGGTAACCCAGGAACTTTGACTCCATGGTGAGTCAAAGACCTCTGATCTGAGTGAATCAACAAGCACATCAACCCTCTGTGCTGGCGGGGGGGGATTGTGTGACTGACCCAGAACTCTCTGCCCATCCTTTGCCACACCCCTGCTGTGAATGCTAACACCACTTCCCCTTACGTGGCGATCTTATCTCTGCAGCTGCCCCTTATAACATGAATGTACGTTGAGGGAACGGCTTCGACGCGACCCGTCTCAGACCTGAGTGTTGTGATAGCCAGTGTCCATCTCACTCACCTCCGTTGTTATGAAACCAAATCTTTTTTTTCTTCTTCTGTCGAGGGCCCAGCTCTCGGACCCCTCCGATAGTGAAACAACCTCTAATCGACAGCTAGTCAAAACAACTCTGTTGCCCTATTCAGCCCCGCCTCGGCCTCCTCTCGGAGCATGACCGTGGCACATTCTGAAGTTGGCCCCCTTCGGAAACCCGATCTATTCGAGATCAGTAGCAGCTGAATTGCTCTGCCCTCAATCGGTTTTGTCGAAATTGGCGTGAAAAGGCCCGATACAATCACGCAGGTTTAAATTCTATTAGAGTCAGGGAACAAACGCAGCCTTTGAGGGGGAGAGCTGGCAGGGGACCCCGTCATGAACCCTGGGTTCAGGTGACGGTTCAGGTGAGGAGGAGACCCCTCCCCTCCCCTACACTCTCTCTCTCTCTCCTACTGTCCCTAGCTGTCTCTGTCTCTGTTGCCTTCTCTCACCCTGAAGGGGAAATTGGGTCATGTACCCACGGGAGTACTAAAATGCAGGGCACTGCAGGCCAACTACACATAAGCACGCACACACACACACACACACACACACACACACACACGCACACAAGTGCAGGCACACACACACACACACACACACACACACACACACACACACATACACACACTCCACAGTGGAGTCTAGTCAGTGGAAAGCTCTGCATTCTTCTGTAAAACTCCCCTGTTGTACACCTGTAAAAGCAAGAGTCCACCTAGAATAACAGGTGATGGGGTGTATTAAATTCTCTCTCTGTGACTTGAAAGGTGTGTCTGTGCATGTGTGTCTGCTCACATGCACGTGCTTGTGTGCACAGACTTGTGGAATGTGGTCATTAAACCAAATATTCACCTTTCACTTAGAGCTTTTTTTTGCCACTTCCTGTTCAGTGGTCCATGGCAATATAAGCTATTGAGTATCCAGTGTTACACCATGATAAAGATCAGACAGGTGTACAATTCCTCCCAAATCCATGACTACATCTAGGTTAGCTGCTCCCCTGAGTGTTCTCTGTTTGTGTTTGGTGAACTCTCACCCCAGAACAGGGGGGCTGTGTCTCACGTCATGACCATCAATGGATGTCTGCAAAGTCTTCATGAATGGACTGGTCAGTGTGGCAATCAATCGTAAATACGTTGAGTAAAAACAAACGTATGATTTTCTTTATTATTCTCCGATAAGATTTGTTGATCACCTGGCCTGGTGTCTGAAGTAGTTTCACCCGGGAACACTCGGTGATACGATGACACACACTTTGGTGTCTCTCCGGTCCCCTTCCAGGCACCTCTGTACCTCAGCAGCCTTGCTCCCGGCCCCCCTCCTAATCGAGGCCCGCCAGGCTGACCTTGCTGAGGGGACCTGAAGGGGCCCTGGCGGTGGGGGGGGGGGGCCTTGCGTCATCCCCTCCATGGACCGACATGCACCACATCAGAGGCCCGTGTGTCGGTCAACCTGGGAGCAGATCCAGGGAGAAATTAAAGGAAGATTATTTCAATCCTCCTCTTCTAATTTCAGCTTTGTAAATACGCAGCGCGCCAGGTTTCTCCATGTCGCTCACACACCACCCCGCTGAACCCTTCGTTATCCTGTGTGTGTGTGTGTGTGTGTGTGTGTGTGTGTGTGTGTGTGTGTGTGTGTGTGTGTGTGTGTGTGTGTGTGTGTGTGTGTGTGTGTGTGTGTGTGTGTGTGTGTGTGTGTGTGTGTGTGTGCCTGCTCGCCAACGCTGCGGACCCCGTCCCACCGCTGTGCACTGTTGTTTTCGCCGCTGTTGCTGTTTCCCCTGCGAGCTCATAGCTTAAGCCGAGTGGTCAGACATGGACAAACGAGTTGTGACCTCATGGAAGGCCTCGCTCCCCAGTGTGTCTGCTGGAGTAGACCACCAGAACAGGGCCCAGCACAACGTTGGATAGCTCCGCGGCTGTCTTCTTTTGGGGTTGCGAAACAAAAGAAAAATGCAAAACTCTAAGGAGATGACGTTGGGTCAAGAGCAGAACTCGAGCGCCACACCGAACGCTGACGATTATCGGCGCTGTGTGGCATGCACACGTGGGTTTGTTTGTGTGTGTGTGTGTGTGTGTCTTGCCTCATTGTGTCATGCTTGTGTTTCATGTTGTAGAGCCACACTCTTGCATCGAGGGGAATTCCAGCCTGGGTCTGTCTTGTGCTGATCATCTCTACGTGTAGTCAGTCTGAACACGGCGTGATGTGATGCCGTGCATGCGTCAGCCTCATGTAGGTCTTCCGAGACACATTAAACATATTACCAAGGAGAACATAAGCTGCTTGTTTGCAAGGATTGCGATCATCTACCGCAATAGATCTGGGGTTTCTTTTCAGGGACATTTTGATTGTAAAATAGCGGTACATTTCACTGCATATTACTATCCACCATCTTTTAAAGCAGAAACGACAATGTGCAATTACAGAAATTGGTTGCAACTTAGACACACACACACACACACACATCGATAATAATACAAAAACACTTTTAACATAATCCAGCTCTTTTCTTCTCCCACGCACCGACTGACTAAAGTATTTGTGTCTTTGTAATACTCTTCTCTCTCTCTCTGTCTCTCTCTCTCTCTGTCCTTATCTAGGTGTTCTTTGTCACCTCTCCACCCCGTCCACCCCGTCCAACCCAACACTGTGTGTCTCCTGACTCGTGGACCTTCGGTGTGTGTAAACACCAGGGGCTAAATATTAGATTAGACATTTACCCCTGCTCATATCTGGGTTCTAACCAGCCCCAGGGATGAACTAATGAGGACCAGTTGTTCCCGATCACGTTCCCTTCCCATGGACCAGAGACGGGGAGAAATTAGGGATGTTAAAAATTAACAAAGGTGCCTCTGGTGTCCGCTCGCGCGCGCACACACACACACACACACACACACACACACACACACACACACACACACACACACACACACACACATCTGGCCATTTGACCAGGGTCGCCATATCCCCTATTTGTCAGGGGATATGTGTGCGTGTGTGTGTGTGCGTGTGTGTGTGTGTGTGTGTGCGGATGTGTGCATTTGTGTGTGACCCGTTTCTTCGACACTGCATCTGGTCACAGATCATTCTTATCTTCAGTGACTGATCTCTTGTTTATCATTGGGAGATGGAAGTGTTTTTAGGATAAAGGTCCACTCAGCAGCATCGGGCCCCAGCCAAGAGATTATGTCGGATGAGTGGAGACGGCCTGTGTATCATTTCTGAGCGCTTGCATCACGACTACGCCTGGTCCCGTTCCACGCTCTGTTTGTTTTAACAGACACGCTTTGCTTGCCGTTAATCTCAAAATCATCATCTTCACACTCTGTCGTAAACAACTTTCTGAGGAAAGTAGCAACCACGACAATGCTGGGAAGTTATAGTTCATGCCCCCCCCCCCCCCCCGCCCCCCCTACACAAAAGGACACACACAACTGACACACACGCATACACATACACTCTCAACACGCATGCACGCACACACACACACACACACACACACACACACACACACACACACACACACACACACATACACACACACACACACACACACACACTCTCTCTCAACACACACACTTTCTCAACACTCACACAAACTCAACACACGCACTCTCTCAAAACACACACTTTCTCAACACACACACTCACTCACTCGCTCAATCACTCACTCACACACACACACACACACTTGCACTCTCAATGCACACACATGCGCCGGCCTAATTAACCTTATTTTTAATTGCGCTATCTCCATCTGGCTCTGGGCTATGGATTTGATTGGTGGATCTGTGACCGTTGGAGTGAAGCAATGAGTCCTATGTTGCAGGCCAAGGGTGTTTTCACAATACTTTCCAAGGACCAGTGCTCCAGGGCAGGGACTGTTAACCCCGCCAGCTTAGCCTGGATCGGTGGATGTAGAGTGGGCTGAATGTGGAAGCTCTGGAGGCACTCCTCCCGTTTCACAGGACCAAACGCAAACCTGCGTCACATTTGTGGAAATGTTTTTGTGTGTGAACTGATTCTGTGTGTGTGTGTGTGTGTGTGTGTGTGTGTGTGTGTGTGTGTGTGTGTGTGTGTGTGTGTGTGTGTGTGTGTGTGTGTGTGTGTGTGTGTGTGTGTGTGTGTGTGTGCGCACATGGGACAGAAATGGTTTTGAAGTCGAATCAATGGCAAAATGGCTCTGGTGGCCACATCTCCAGGGCTTTCAGTTGAGGAGCATTCTGCGGCTCCCCACATGGAGCGCATTAACTCACTCACTTTAATTTTTCTGTTCTTTTCTCTTCTTCTTCTTCTTCTTTTTCTTCTTCATCTTTATGGTTTTGCATCGCTGTTTCCGGGCTGCTTGAAAGCCGAGGAGCAGCTGAAAACATGAAAGATACAACTCTGCTCCCTGATCTCCTGGTTCTCCCCTCCTCCTCCTCCTTCTCCTCCTCCTCCACCACTGTCTTCATGTTAGCCGTTCAACAGCACACTCTTCCCTCCTCTTTATAATCGCTTCTTCTTTGACTTTCCCCCCTCTACTTCCCGTCTCTTTTCTCACCGCCATATCGTGTTCGCTTTTATTTTCTTCTCATATCCTTTTGTATCTTGTTTGATTTTCTCTTGTTCAAATTGCTCTTCTTCACCTCTCTTCTGCTTTCATCTTCCCGGATTCTTCGCTACGTCTTTTCCTTGTTTTTCCTCTTTTGTTTTTCCTTTGCTCTTTCCCTTTGACATTAGGTTTCCCGTGCATAAGAACGTCAGGCTTACAGTCGTCCTGCCTTAAACTTAGCAACATGTCGCTCTGTTCTGCAGCCTATCGTGCCGTGTAGTCACTGGTGGGTCTAACGTAGAGGAATGTTTCACCAAATGCTTTGTTTTGTTTCTGACAGCCAGACCCGAGGATAAAATTAACACAACCGGCAGAATCAAAACATTGTATTTTCAGTTGGTTGCGATACTCCGACCGCT